>NW_028143496.1:0-82000 GCF_977018435.1 Lepisma saccharinum
ACAAACCGGTACAAACAAAATACTATCTATTTCTTGTTATTTGTCATCCAGCCAAATGTGGATTTGATTTTCTCGAAAACCATTATGATACAACGAAAGAAAATGTGGTAGAAAACGGTACAAACGATAAATATTCTAATGGGATTATTTTTGTGATGGTACAAAACAGTTGGAGAGGGGGGGAGCTGTTGCGTCAAGTTATAATCTATATCAGTTAAACCGTGGAAACTGCCGGGTTGGCACTGGGAGTCGGTGTTTCCTGTGTTGCCACGTTTCGCCTAAATCTTTACTCCGATGAATAAAAATTTGTGTAAAATCGGTTTCTCAATGTGAATTAACTATGGATTTTAAAAACAGATGCAAAGAACTTCAAAACAACACCAATTCTGTATTTGTAGGACTAACCAGTACTAAGAAAAAGTTGTTTCGCAAAATTGATTATAATGTTTTTTGACAAATTTTTGAAATCTGAAAATTAAGATTAGTAGTTGAAATAATAGTTAAAGTCAATCGCTATTTAATATTCGCAATTAATTTGCACGTACTTATAACTAATTTGCACGGGTTCTAATTAATTTGCATGTACTTAGAACTAATTTGCACGTACTTAGAATAGTTTACATTTATGTATTTGCATGTTTATAAATTTTTATCAATATATAATTATTTATTTTATGAAAAATATGTATATAAAAGGTAATTAGAGGTACTAAACGCTATGCATATGATTTTATATTCATTACTGCAAAGTAAACCCGCGATATGCAACGGTAATAAATGGTTAGGCCTATAGTGTACACAACGTATGTAATAATTTCATTATGTTATGAAACACGGTGGTCTCAGACGCTAGACAGAAAATCGGTCTCCGAATCTCAACTCTGCGGTGAGGGTAGATGAGAAAGAAATTTGCGAGATGAGCGGTCAAGGTCAAATGACGTAACAACGCCAGAACAAAGAAAGAACCCGATTGACCAATCAGAGAACGCGTCGGTAGGTTTTCAGAACCGGTTTTTCCAAGGTTAACTAGAACGCAAGAACAGGGGAAAGCTATGCAATACTGTAGGGCATGGGAGGGATTGAACCAGACAACAAAGGATGTCTGGAATGCGCAGCAAGGGTCAAATTTCTGAAGCTATGCGTCATTTGTAGAACCGGTTTCCGCCGCCAATTAATATTCCGCTCAGGTTTGCCCCAAGGCACAGGACGCTTTAGCGGTTTTTTAGGCTAAAACGCTTGCATGTCAGAACAGGTTTCTGTCTAAGTAAGCCAAGGTTACCGAGAACACAAGAAAAAAGGATTTTTGGATACCCAATTAGATTGGAGCGAGAATTTTACCTTGAACAAGGAGAACGAAGCGTAAGGGTTTTTTATATGTACTATGAAGAAGGAAGAGCTATCAGGGACGGGGCCTACAGTTTTCACTATTTGCTTTTATCACGGGGTATCCAACCTAGGACCCATTGATAATTGATTTAGGTAGTACATTTATGTTACTGTGTGATATTTACCATAATATTGAGTTTATTTTTTACCAAACTTTGACTTATCTCAAACATTTTTCCAGCTTATTCTTATTTTTTCCAAAATAACACAATTCAATCTGTTCAGGAAAGAATTTTAGTTAGATTTTCGACACACAAAGTGTGTGTTCTCAACTTCTATCTGTTTATTTCACAAGTTTAGGCTTATTTTTACCAAAATAACACAATTCAATCTGTTCAGGAAAGATTTTTAGTTAGATTTTGGACTCGCAAAGTGTGTCTTGTCAACTTTTAACTTATTATTTTACCAAAATAACACAATTCAATTTGTTCAGGAAATATTTTTAATTACATTTTCGATACACAAAGTTCGCTTAGTCAACTTCTATCTGTTTATTTCACAAGTTTAGGCTTATTATTCAAATAACACAATTTCATTTGTTCAGGAAAGACTTTTAGTTACATTTTTGACACACAAAGTGTGTGTTCTTAACTTCTATCTGTTTATTCCACAAGTTTAGGATTATTATTACCAAAACAATACAATTCAATCTGTTCAGGAAAGACTTTTAGTTATATTTTCGACACACAAAGTGTGTGTTCTCAACTTTAATTTGTTTATTTCACAAGTTTAGCCTAATATTTACTCAAATAACACGATTTGAACGTGTTTTTTATTACATTTTGGACACACACGCACTCACACACACACACACACACACACACACACACACACACACACACACACACACATACGTGCATATGCTACCTTGTGGGGACTCTGTTAGTGCACATACACTGTGGGGACCGGGGTAAAGCACAGTCGTAGTCTGATGTGTTTCTTGAAATTATGTGACAAATAACACAGTAAAACTATAAACTCCCGAAAATTAGAGGTAACCTACATTGTGAGCAAATTATACAAGAAAAACGTTTCCTATCCTTGTGGGGACACCAGTACCCACAAGGCCTGTGAAATCAGGTGGCCTCGGGTCCCCACAAGGTCCATTAGATTCATGAAAATTTGCACATACACTCCATACACACGATTGATTCTGTACAGACGCTGTGGGGACCGATGTGTAAATAAGTTTGAAAATGCTACCTTGTTGGTACTTCACAATGAAAGATAGAAAATACTTTTAGTCGGTGTGGATTTTTGCAGTTTTTGTCGGATATGATATTTTTCACAAACAAAATCGTAAATACTTGTCCTGCAGAGAATAAACCACTAGAAAAGAGAAACAGATATTACATGAAATAGGAGATATTTAACGGACACAAGAGCAGTGATAAAATTATTTGGATGAAATTAAATGACTGATAAAGAAAGTTACGAAAATAATTATAATAACGAGTGTTGTGCTATTTTGGGTAGAAAATAAATATTCTTGTTTTGTAAAGTGAAGACAAAAAGTGAAAAGCTACATAGCACGCGGATAAATAATAATAATATCATTTTGTGTGGAAATTCAGCATCATACAGAGAGATGTAGGACTTGAATTTAGCGCCTAAGTGACGAGCACGGTTGTGATCGATTCACGAAAGTTCTGGGTTCGAGTATTTTCTTAAGTGTCCCTTCATCAATGTTATCTAATCGTCACGATTAGCCAAAATAGGCAGAAAAATACGATTCAAAATGTGATATATAAACAAAGTATCTTGAATTCTTCTCACACATTATTTGTGTTTAATTTATATACATTTCAAATCATGCTTTCCTTTAAGTCGAATGTTATTTTATACCTACATTAAATTAATCATTTAAAAAGTGTTTTCACAAGGGATATAACTTCTGATGGAAAAACGAGTAGTGTCCCTACAACGTTATCTTCCATTGCAGAAATATATAGCGCTCTCAAAGGTATAGAAGCGGTCAGACATTTTCCAAGGAGAAGGAGGAGGGGAACAACATGAGCAATGTCAATATAAATTGACAAATTTTAATCAAAGAAGCTAAAATGTAACTTTACAAGTCATAAAATTATCAAAAGTAACTGTTATTATTATTATTGTATTATAATATACACATTACTAATTTATGATAATATATTATTTTTTTATGCATTATTTACTTCCCACAAATTTCATCAATTTACTTTATGTGCTCGCTTGTTTTGAAATAACGAGGTCATGGCTTTGATTTGCGATAGAAATTCTATAGACGTTTAAGAAACTTTTAGCCCACAAGCTTATATTTTTGTTGTAGTTTATTAGTGCCAATGCAAAAGTGAGTAATGTTCCTACAAGTTTGTAATCTTCTGTTGAAGAAGTGTATGATGTCCTCACAAGGTTTATTACTTCTGATGCAAAGGTGAGTAGTGTCCCCACAAGGTTGTTATCTTCTGTTGAACAATTTTATGATGTCCTCACAAGGTTTATTACTTCTGATGCAAAAGTGAGTAGTGTCCCCACAAGGTTGTTACCTTCTGTTGAAGAAGTGTATGATGTCCTCACAAGGCTTATTACTTCCGATACAAAATGAGTAGTGTCCCCATAAGGTTACTATATTCTGTTGAAGAAGTGATATGATGTCCTCACAAGGTTTATTACTTCCGATGCAATGTGAGTAGTGTCCCCACAAGGTTGTTATATTCTGTTGAAGAAGTGTATGATGTCCTCACAAGGTTTATTACTTCTGATGCAAAAGTGAGTAGTGTCCCCACAAGGTTGTTATCTTCTGTTGAAAAAGTGTATGATGTCCTCACAAGGTTTATTACTTCCGATGCAATGTGAGTAGTGTCCCCACAATGTTGTTATCTTCTGTTGAAGAAGTGTATGATGTCCTCACAAGGTTTATTACTTCTCATGCAAAAGTGAGTAGCGTCGTCCCAACGCACACAAGGTTGCTGCCTTCGTTGAAGAATTATAGTGTGCGCTCAAATAATATAGGAGCGCTTAAATTTTTTCCAACAAAGAAGGAGGGGAACATAACTCATGTGCATAATCAATATTTTAGTGAGGAAGCTGAAATGTAACTTTATATGTCAAAATAATAGTAATTGTAACATTTATTGCATATTACTTATTTATGCTAATATACTATTGATTTTGTTTATTTCACTTCGCTTTTCTGCAACTTTGGCTAATTACGAAAATGGGGATGAGTGATGATGTGATAATATTTTATTGTTGCATGCATTATCTACTTCTCACAAATTTGATCAATTTACTTTATGTGCTCTATAATCTCTGGAGCAAGCGAAGGAAAGCAAGTGTCTGCGCAAGTGGTGACGCTAGACGGCTCCACCAATGAACAGGTGAGAGGAAATGGCATTGCGTGAGAGGGAAGACAGTCTGTCGTTACCAGTCTTCATAGCAGCGTGTACTGTTTCTTTCTACCCACTGGATTTTTATTGTTCTCTACGCCCTTAGCCAGGAATTCTTAGAAGGGGAAGGGGGGATGCAAACTTAATCCAAGAGGGGGAAAATTTTTAATATATGGTGTTGGATTGGTGAATTTAGCGGAAGGTATGTGGATACGTAACCATCCTCCCCCCCCCCCCCCCAGTGCTATAGTCCCAACATTTTCAGAGAGTATACGCTAATTTTAGCCAAACGCTAGGGCAAGATAAAAAATGCTGTTGATGATGGAATATTAATGATGATATACACGTAATTGAATTGGCATAAATGAGGAGTAGAAGAGAAGAGGAGGCATTTTAAAAATACGAAATGCGTATTTCAATGATTGAATTAAAGCACTGGCATACATAGATATTTCTTTAGGAGGGGGCTGCTTTCTAGTAGGAACGGAATACACAATCAAATGTTCCGTAATTAAAATTTTTAACCTTCGATTTGACAGTTGTTCAATGACAGAAATGGCAATCTGGGGTCATTTATAAAGAGTTCGGTTTTTCCCTGAGTTCTTTACGGCGTTCATTTGGAAATGTCGATTTCTCATAATTTCGGACGAGTCTTACGCCAGAGAAAGTAAGGGATGCAGTGCTACATGTTATTGTGTTTTATTTTCTTGTTGATATTGCTTTTGTGAACTGCCTTTTTGTTTACTGTTAATAACTTTAATTATACTTCTAACAATACTAAAAAAGCCGGCCCCGTGGCGGAGAGGTTACCACATCGCACTACGACGCCAGGGGTTCCGGGTTCAAATCCCGGCCTGGGAATGGATGTTTCTAAGTGTCCATCCATCTATTCCATCATATCATCACTTATCCCCATATACGCAAACTCGCCAAGAGTGGCACAAAAGCGAAGTAAAATAAAACAAATCAATAAGAACAGCACTAAAAAAATTAAAACTTGAAAACAATCATCTGAAGACCGCATTGGCTACATTACGCAACAAAGTGATATTCTAGAACTGTTTGTATACCTAAAAAATGTATGTTTTGATACATTTCAACATTTGTCACTAACGATTTGCACAAACTCTTGAATTGAATTAGCCATATCTTCATTTATTTCTGAATGTTAGATAAGGTGATATTTCCCCATACATTGAAGGTTGAAAAACGGCCTAATGTGCCAACGCACCCAAAAATTTTAATTCAATCACTTAATCAATTAAACATTTATTTCCGAGGCTATAACTGATCGATGGTTGACTTTCTCGACATTATGTTCATGATCATGAGAAAGCAGAAATAGCAATTTGACAGTCATAATCTCACTGGAGTAATGGCCAAGTTACATTAAATAAGTAAATTAAACGAAAGTAGATGAAATACGCACTGTAGAAAAGGTAGATCCTAATGAATAAAGTATACCTTCGGCTACAGCCCTGTAGTGCCACCCCCTCCATCCAAGTGACAAGTAACCAGAAAGGGGTGATATCGTGAAACTCCAGCGAACGAAAGAGCCCAAGCAAGATCGAAAAAAAAAGGGTTTGATATTAACATTTATCGGACTGTCAAGGAATACAACGAAAAAGTTTAACATGAATAGGCTACTCGGAACAGGTTCTATTTCGAAATTAAATGTGTCTCCACTGAAAATCGAATCTCAATCTGAGGCATCTTGATTACAGATCGATAATGTTACTTTATATATAGCGTTAATACACATCAGCATTTTTGCACATAACTGATTAAGGGAACCCTTTATAAATCGATTTTCATAATTTTTCCCCTTTATTTTTTAGTACGTAATATTCTTACACATAAGTAAATCTAATAACAACCTGATTGATTGCAATTAAAATTGTTATTGCGTCAGCACTTAGGCTATTTAGTCCCGTTACATTATACGGGGTCTAGCCCCTTACCGTAGTCTCTGAGAACTAAAATCTTCTTTGGGCGTAAGGGGTGAACCTTCCACGTAGTACACCCAATTGTCAACCTCACTTCCACGTTGTGCACCCTGGACTGCATTTTGCAGACTAACGAGGCTCTGGCGTCTGGACCTACGGCCAATATAATCCTCTTAGGAGTGTGTGTGTGTGTTTCCTGTGATTCGTCCTTGTATATGCTGAGTGTCCAGGTAAGGATATTTTAGTCTTCAAACACGGTTTCATATTTGTTACAGTATGAGGGGTGCAAAATAGCCTAAGTGCTGACGCAGCCAAAAAATTTAAATTCAAATTAAAAGATCATCTTTCTTAGTTAAACGTTGGGGCTGTAACTCAGCGCATATATGGGCAAAACATAGAAAAACACACCCGCACTGATGATTATACTGGCCGTAGGTCCAGACGCCAGACCCTCGTTGGCCTGCACCATTACAGTTACCCGGGTGTACAGTCATGTAGAAAATACTTCCCCATACAGCCTTATTACCAATAGGCATGTGGCGGAAGTATTTATTTCCACGACTGTACTACGTGGAAGTGAGGCTGACATATGGGTGCCTTCTCAAAAGGTCAACCTTTACACCCCAAATCTAATTAGAAATCCAATAACACAATTTAAATAACAATGGTTACGTTACTTATACTTGGATGAATACTATGAAAATATGTAATGCATTCTTTTTTTGTCCTCGCTGAAATATGGGTTTCTTAGTCTAATTCAGATCCTTTTCCCTACAAAGGGAGACTCTTTCATCAGTACTGGCAATGTAGGCCTGCTGGGTATGGTTGTCTTTTTGCAAGATATTGTGTACATTATTAGAAAAGTATTATTTTGTTATTGAAATACATTTGTGTGACGTAGGACAAAGAAATAGGATCCCCGTGATTAACCAATGGTTTTATATTAAGTTTCATGGACATTTTGTATGCCTTTACATTATGAAAAAAACAAATCTTCCTTAACAGACCGGTATCCAGGAGAGGCGCCATGGGGCCATTCTAATCATAGAATTATCATGGCTGTTCGACGGTACTGCTATAAGAAAATTGAAGGAAATTTGAAATCATTGATAATTTGCGGAACATTGTACTTACTATTAGAATACTTCTGACAATTGAATCCAATCAGAGCAAGACCATTAAAATATGTACCAACTGAGGTACCGAAAATCGGGAAGCCATCCCGAAATCTGGATCTCAAGGGATTTTTCCCCCAACACTGGTATGGTATTGCGGAATCACGCACATCTTTATAAATCAACAAATCAATAAGTGTCTTTGTTACATTGCTAGAGCAATTTAGGATAAAATTGTAAAGATCAGTGAGAATATATAGTAGGAATGTATTCGATATTTTTCACAGGGGGGGGGGGGGGCAAAGCCAGTTCTCAGGTAGGGCAGTTGCCTCACCTACCCCTCTAGCTACGGGCCTGCCCTTCTCTGACGCGATGCACAGTTTTGCTCCACTTGCGTCATGTGATGCATTTGTGGTGTGTCTCTTTTACGATTAAAAAATATATTTTAACCAATTGCATCAAATATGAATCTTATTCTTCGCAAAGACCTGATGCGTTCTGGTGCATGAATTACTATGATACATTTATTTTTCTGTGTGTAGCCTTTTCCACATATATTCTGGCTACAAAAATCCGCTATGTCAGTGTTATATCTAAGGATAAGGCAACTGTGAATTAATTATGGAGGTGAAACAATCATGATTTTAACCAATATCGTTGTTTACGCTTTGAAACATTCCTTCCACTGCAACTGCTTACTCATGATATCCGATTACGTGTAAACATGTTGAAGGGAAAGAACGGCGCCACATATCACAGATGAAGAAGGAAGTTCAGCCACAGTGAAAGATCTCGTGGGTAATCGAGTCGAAAGCAGGTTACAATGATTTTTTTTTAATGCAAATGCCATTTTTGTCTTCGGTTCGTCCATTCGGCACTACGAACATTCAAAAGAGGCCGCTTTTATGACATTGCTTTCTGTGTTGAAACCGCGCGTGCTAGTGGTGCAAGTAACACATATTCTGACAAAAAAAAACAACAACGTGATCAGAACATCGAGCCTTCGGTTAGCAGAACCGACATTTTAATTGTTTCAAGTAGTGTTTGGCGACATATCGCCCAGACGATAATACCGCAATTTTGAAAATACTATTGTCCAGACGATATCAACTACACGATATTACGTCACGATATTTTTGCGATATATATAGTTCGAGAGGTAGACGATACCGACAAATATCGTATCGTATCCTCTGTGACTATATTTTATTGACAATATATCGGGATATCAAATTTACGATAACGTCGATTCCTAGTTTCAAGTCCAATTTATGCACAGACATTAATCGGCCGGCCTCTGCGTCGGATACGCTGTTTGTTTATTAAATTCCACGTCATTCGACGTTACGGTTTAATTATAATGACGGGGATGACTGACGAACTCAGGAACATGGTGATTGAACAAACACAATGACGAGGGTTCGAAAATGGGACCTCTGACATACTACCAGCCGCAAAATGATTTTTAAACTTATCAAGAGAAACGTCTGGTAACCCAACGGAAAGCAGGCTACAGTTTGCGGGATCCAGAAATCCTGTCCCGGTCCAAACTTCGGGAAATGATTTCCCTTCTTTCGGGATTTCCGATAGGTTAGGAATTTGAAATGATCGCGATGTAAGAATTCGGGATATATCAGAGTGTTCTTTACTGCAAGTAAGGGAAATCTAGAAATGGCATCACAATCCCAAAAAGAATATATTTGGGGACAAAATGTTCGTCGAACTCAATAATTTCAGGAGTGTCTGGAAATTCTGAACATTGCCCATCCCTAAAATTTCCTGATTTGGTTTGGAAATACGTGAAATTTTCTGTCCTGAATGTGGAATAGTTTTCCTTACCGTCTCGATCCCGTCCCGTACCAATTGGGGAAGGGAGGGAGGATCGCAGGGGAGCAGGGGAGCACTACCTGAGATGTCTGGGAACACTTAATATAATTTCAATAGTGAAATTGTTGCGTGAAAACATGGACAAGGTGTGTCTTCAAGACCCAGAGTTGGTGGTCTCTAATATTTGAGTTTTTGTTTTAAGCCCACTTTATGAACAGATAGGCTAATCGGAACTTGACCGACAGTTTTTAGTGGGATCCGAAGCATTGTGTGCCTACGCTGACTACCGAACCCGAATCACCTTCATTACAAGGACATGCCATTACCACTAAGCCATAGGGTAGGCCCTAGTCTCCGACATGAGCATCGTGAAGAAATACAAATAGACGCTGAACTGTTCATAAAAAAATTGATAGATGTGTATGGAAAGGAAGCAAGTCGAAACCAGTTTCTATCTAAATATTGGACTCAAGTCTGAACTTAGCAACAACACCACCGTATTTTCAATTCAATTTAAATTTTATGATTTGTAAAACAACGACAATAATAATAATAATAATAATAATAATAATAATAAATGTAAAGGTGATTTTGTATGACTGACGGGCAAGATATGAAATCTTACCCTGCCCCTTAGTGCTCGAAATAAAAATGCTTTGCCCAGTTTGGGGATGCTTGTAGTTGTATGGAGCAATTCTGAGAAATGCTGAAGGTGGAGGAATGCCTATGTAAATTATCCCTGTAGTGGGTGCTTTGTGAGAATTATCTTAACTGAGGATAGCATTACTGTATGTTTCCTCACTTTGAGCACTGCTGCTCCCCCTGAGGAAAAAATCTTGGGGACGGCCTTTTATGTTAATATCACAAACCATCTCATAAGAAGAAAATATCGAAGAACGCACGCAAAATGCCGGCGCTCGGGGGAGGGTAACCGTGGGTAAGGTGCCAGAATATCTAGCTGCGGGGATGATTACATATTTCATTATTGACAATGTAATTGTGATTGGAAAAAAGGAACTCGTTGGATGCATTACTGGTATTAAATATCTGAATTCAAAACACCTGAAAAAATTGTACGTGGATCGAACTCAGAAAGAAACCCATTGGAATGAAAGTGGCGACAGGTGAGCTGCATTCGCGATCTTTCGTTGCTGATCAGTTAATGTCGACAAATAAAGTCAAGGTCGACAGATTCAGGGTCGCGTGAGTGTGTGCAGCGAAACGTGAACTGCTGACCTGTCACCTATGATGTAAGCGCTCTCTTTTTGATAGGAGTGTTTGGGACTGATTACGTCAGGGAAAAGGATATCCTTACTCTAACTTAGCTGATGTGTAGGTGTGAAGTATCAACTAGCAATGAAGTTGATGGCAACCAGAATCACTTGTTGTGTGTACGTAGAGGTTCAATTATGCACACGTGTAAATACTTCATGAATTAATTATTATGGTTGATTTGGTGTTTTAAGTCCACTTTATGCACAATAAGGCTAATCGGAATTGAACCTACAGCTGAAAAGTGTGACCCGCACCACTGTGTGTGCCTCCACCGGGTATCGAACCAGGGACCCCTTGATTACAAGACAACGACCCTACCACTGCGCCATCGAGGAAGCCGAATTAAATATTATCATGAGGATTCATAACAACAACTATTTAATAGCCAACTTAATGACCCTATTTCCAAGATGTCTCAACTTACAATTTTACATTAAACAACTTCTCGAACAAGTGAATGTCGATGCTAAATTATGATGTAACACAATTCAAACAAGTTTCACATGTAGCAGTTTGCTTCTTCCTTGCTCAATGCATTCAACTTAAATTGATAATGTGTACCAGGTGGTTAACCGTGGCGGCAAACTAAGAGAGTGATGGAGAAAGTGATAAGAAAATGAGAAGCGTTTGTCTCAAGTGACGGTGGAAAGTCACGGAGAAACATATAGTTAACGTCCACTGAGACGCGGAAACAGATCTTCTGTTGTCTGCTTCTATTGAAATCAAATGGTGGAACGCCCACTACAGGGAAACACGCGGAACCGAAGCGGGAATTTCCGTACCAGAAGTCTGCAGGTTATCTTAAAGACTCACGCCCACTGACACGCCGGAAACGCGTCTGTTGCGTTCTGCTGCCGTTTACAAGCTTCTCATTAGGCGTTAAGCTTAACTCGTGTAATTACAACGGATTATTTCAAAAAATGAGTCCGTTTTCTTAGACTTTAAAAGTTAACATGGGTTCTGACAGACCCGAGTGAAATTTAATGAGCTACAGTGAGTCTAAATTGTCTTGGCGTCCCTCGGACCCACATTACCATTTGAGTTACACTTCTTGACACAAATGCCTCTGCCTTTTATACCACAGAAGTCGAGATGAGTTGAACTTTAAGTTTTGAAAGTGAAAGTAATTAGAAGATATTAACTAACTTTCTGGCATTTCTAAAGTGTAAAGTGCGTGCATCCCGTTGTAATCGAGGGATCCCGGGTTAATCTGCGTTCTCTGGTATTTAAGAGTCACAGTGAGTCAATAGTTGAATGGTGAATAAAAATAACACGATTGCAAGATCGAATTCTGTCAGACGGGAGAACGGATCACTTTTTGATGGCTTGTCCACACCAGAATCCAAAGAAAGCCAAGCACATCTGGAGTACGCCATCATACTTGCAAGGTAAAGCACTCGAAAATATAAATATGTGTCAGATGTTTAACATTTCTTTGCAAAAATGGCCATGACCATTATTTGCAGTAACAATAAGATGATAGAAATATCCTAACCCTGTTTTTCCTAGGCCTATTTGAGATTGATTGCTTGATAATAGGCTATTTTACAACGTTTTTCCACTTTTGGCTAATCGCGAGAATGAGTATGAGTGATGATTTTATGAAATTGATGAAGATACACTCACAATGATAAATCATCACAAGGACCAGAGCGTAATTCTTGCCCGGGACCCCTGGTGTCGTAACGTATTGTGGTAACCACTCCGCCACGAAGGTCCGCTTCAAGGCCTTCCGTGAATTGAAATTGGTTTATTTTGGGAATCTCGCACACAGTATAGTGTTACAAGTACAGACTTTTACAAGAAAGTTCTCTTTTGTTTGGTACAATAATACAGAATCTTTTACAAACATACTCTTATCGCATAAATTCCAAAAAATATATATACAGTGGCGTGCCAAAAATGGTTGGTGGAGGATATCATAGCTCCCTTTTGCCCAGTAAAAAGAATGTCAAAGGCAGGAAAAGGTGGCAAAATGATGGCTGACTATTAAAAAATGCACATGTCCCCCTCCCCCATTTCAGAGTTCTTGGTACGCCACTGTATGTAGAGTTAGGTAGAGTTTAGTTTTTAAACCCTCTTTATGCACATAAAGGCTTATCGAGACTGGTGACTTGCACTTTAAAGTGGAATCCGAACAACTTGTACCTCCACCTTGCATCAAATCCGGGACCCGTTGATTAGAAAGAGGTGGCATTAATACTACGCTACCCATCAAAGAAAGAAAAACTGTCCCAGACACGAACTGTTCCATTTGGAACAAAGAGGGAGAGGAGAAAGGGCAGTTCCTCTTTCCGATATGGGAGGAAGTGTGATAATTTACATTGACATTTATTTCTTAACATTTTGAAAAACATTTTCTCAAAAATGGGAGAAGACCATATTGACTTTTCATTCTCATGTGTTAGTACATACATTCAGCTACAAGATGTTATACCGAGTTTTCTCCTTCCCTTTTGCTGTTTTGAGATAACTCTAATTCTAAAGTTTCCGATTTTGCAAATCTTTTGTATTTAAAGGGTTATATCTGCTAACAGCGTCAATATCGAAGTAATTTACTATTTCAGGAATCTTGTTCTAATAGTAAGCTTCTATGTCTAGTAAACAAAATTTTGGGTAGTGTTGCTTAACCAAGATATTAAGGGCCGAAATCAGTCAAAAACTGTATTTTGGACTCTCTTTGTTGCCACATAACAATGGAAAGCAACAATGCCCCATCAAAACGCTTGAATGTATGTACTATATCAAAATAGAAGTTCAGGTTGTTGTTGCTTTCCAAAAGATATAGTACTCCGAACTTACCATGCTTCACTTTCACGAAAAATGAACTGTGATACCTTGAATTTTGACATTTTCTATACGGGAGGGAAAATTGTTTTAGGGTATGAAATTGCACAATATTCATTTCTCACGACATTCTTCAAGATATAAAAAAAGGAACAAAAAATGTAAAGTGCACCCCTGTGCTATGCACCACGCCACGAAGGCGTATAGGGGGTGTGGGGTTAGAGTCCCACACTTTCTTGGTCACGGTCGAAGGTGGGGGTGATGTGATACTGATCAGCATCACACCCCTGGCCGCCTTTACCCTCCAGAGTTTCCTCCAGGTACCCACTTTGTACGACGCTGGGTGGGCGCATTAGCGGTTTGAACAGGTGGAAAAAAATCACGTTTCTCCCTCCCCGGGGATCGAACCCGGGTCTCTCGCATGGTAAGTAAGCGAAACAAAAAATATAACTACCTCACTTTGTTCGAATTTCAAAATAATGATAAGCTGTAGTAGTTAATTAATTATGAAAAACACACAAGGGCCAGAAGCTGAATTGACATAAGTGGAAACAATTCTTAAAACAATAATGACGAAAGAAGCACAACAGTTGCTGATCTTTGTAGAGACCGCTGCCAACACTAAAGTAAATGTGGCTTTAATGTCACATTAGGATTAATGGCTTGCTTACCTGTTGTATGTCTCACTTCGAAAGTGTTCTACGCTGAATATGACATGGTTTAACAAGTAATAATGTAATATATGGGTTCGTATTCGTAACAATAAGAGTTCGGTTCATCATGGTTGGTTGGTTGATTTGTTGTTTTAAGTCCACTTTATGCACAGTAAGGCTAATTGGGACTGGACCTACAGTTTAAAGTGGGATCCGAACCACTTGTGCCTCCACCGGGTATCGATTACAAGGAGAGGACGCTACCACTGCGCCATCGGGGAGGCAATGGTTCATCATGGGTTTTCATCATGGGTTTTGAACAAGGGTGCTGCAGTGGATCCTGGCAGCGCTCCTGATTCTAAGTAAACCCAAACTCATACACGAAGAAAGCTATCGAATTAGTAACACCGAAAACGTGACCAAATTTATAATGCCAAGTTCATACTTAATGCCAGTCTTACCTACCTACAAGTTTCTTGTGAACACTTTAATACGTGTAAAATATCAGGACTATGCCATGAAAACTTGAGTGGAAAACAGCCTTCTGTTGTCTCGGCACGGTGAGGTTGTCAGTTTCAGAATGGTGTCCTTCCTTAATCCACAAAGCTACATACTTTTGGCCAGAAAAATCTTATGACTGGACCATTAATGGACAAATGATTTTTCAATCGTGTCTGTTATATAGCTAAGACTAGAGTACTTTCGACGTGGCCTTTGGCCACGTCTTGTACGCTCACATGCGTGACCTTCGGCCACGTTGTGGGCGTAATCTTATTATGCTAGTAGATGGGGCAAAATGTCTGCATGTTGTATTGGATGAAGGGAACAAGTGTATATGTTCGCTAATTTGAAAAGTTTAGAAAGTAACTTTATGTGTGTATGGGCTCTAATAAGGTACAAATATTCAAAATTGTATTGTTTAATTTCTTAATAATAAAATGAGTAAGTAATAGCCGTTTCAAGATAATTAGTTGGATGTTTTGCATAAACGAATTCATTAGCGACACTAAATTGAAAATGCAATATTTACGTCTTTTGTCATTTTCACATTTTTAAAGGTAATTGGATAATAATTGTTTTCCTTCATTCCCCTCAAATTCCTACCTTGCATCTGTAATAAATTCTGACGCTCGTATTTTGAAATTTGAAAAGTCTAGCATAATTCCCTTACAGTAGTTTTTGGAGTAAAAATAAACTTTCTTTTAAGTTCTCTAACAACGACCGTTTCCTTGGACAACATCAGGCACGGCAAACTATAAAGTATTGTGTTATTATACTCCTAAACATTTAGTTAAAACAAGCGCGATGTAGATATTCTCGCATTGAGTATAACAATGCATACGTAATTGTGTCTGGGCTGAAACTTCTTCTTGTGTAGACGCCAACCTTGTTTGAGCCACTTTTTCAAAGCCAGGAGTTGATTCATCTGTGTGTTGTAGATCTGTGAGAAATATAATGTATCTCGACAATTAAGAATTGAAGGAAACAATGTGTGCTGCAAAAAATGCCCGTGGCAACGGTTGCTAAGGACGTGAAAAAAGGGCATTTTCACCCTTAAGGAAGGGCCGATTGAGCGATTTCTTAATTTTCTCGGCCTTTTGGGACGATTTCATGGGTGGTCGTAATCGGGCATTTTTTGCCTCCGGGGCTTCCTTCATGGAGAACATTTATGTCAGTGAGTCAGTGGGATTGGGGCTATATAACGTTATATATTGGACAAGGAATACTACATATATTCTTTCAATTCCATTTTCATTTAGAAGGATAAAAAACACCCTGGCATGGATAATAACAACTTTCTTTTGCAGGGTATAAAATTTATTGCGGCGGAGAAATCCCCGGCATCCTCACCACCCCCGTTAATTCGCACACTCCGAAACTCATTTAAAAACCTTCATAAAATTCCACTCTTTTTCCCCCCTGTATAAAATTCCACTCTTTACCCCCTGTCTTAAAACATCCCCCCAACCTTCGTTTTATTACTAACACAAAATATAAAGTGTTCCCCTGTGCTTTGCACAACGCCATGAAGGCGTATACAGGGTGTGGAGTTAGGACCCCACACTTTCTTGATCATGGCCGAAGGTGGGGCTGATGTGATCAGCACCACACCCCTATCCGCCTTTACTCCACAGAGTTTCCTACAGATACCCACTTTATACGACGCTGGGTGTGTGCCGGAGCCGCTTGAACAGGTGGATAAAATCCCGGTTTCCCCGCCGGAGATCGGACCGAGTCTCTCGCATAGTAATGAGACGCTAGCTTAGCAACCGCAGCTATTATACTATCATACAGATGCCATTACTTTTATTCAATTAGCCGACCCCAGTGGCGGAGTGGTTAGCACATCGCGCTACGACGCCATGGGTCGCGGGTTTCGAATTCCGGGCCTGGACATGAATGTTTGTGAGTGTCCATTCATCCATTTCATCATATCATCACTCATTCCCATCTTTGCAAATGAGCTAACAGTGGCACAAAAAGCGAAGTAAAATAAAGCAAATCAATCAATCAATCAATGCGGCAACTTTCTAACATTCTCATGAATTTCACAGGGCCTCCCCATGGTGCAGTGGTATCGTCGTCGCCTTGTAATCAAGGGGTCCCGGGTTCGATACCCGGTGGAGGCACAAGTGGTTCGGATCCCACTTTAAACTGTACGTCCAGTCCCGATTAGCCTTACTGTGCATAAAGTGGACTTAAAAAACAACATATCAATATCATGAATTTCACCTGATTAATTTTGTGAATAGAAGGTAGCATTGGTGTTATCGAGAAGTAGGTCTGTAGGGACTTCATTCTATGTGTCCTCTTCTCTATTAGAATCGACAAAACGAAAGATGTTTAATCTTTTGTGTATTGGAATTCAATAAAGTCCCAAAACGTGTAATTTGGTGTGCGAGAGGACGCGTTGAACATAAATTTCTCTCGTCAAAATGTTCTCTTTTGGTTCCTTCCGTTAGTCAATTATCCAAACAATAAATTCCTTCTATTTGATCGGAAACTGTTGGACATTCAAATATAACATTTTGTGTACTGAAAGTTGTATTACATGATATGGTATTATAACATATTTTATGTCTCGCTCAATCTGTGTCTTCAAATGTGAGATAAAAAATTATCAAAGATATCAAAAATTAATGAGATTTCAATGGTTGCCCATGGATTGTTTGATACTAATACACAAATGGATATCGACATCCTTTACGCTGTATGCTGCTACATACTTCTATTAGGTAGGCATTGCGATTTTTCTATCTTACATAGTTTCTATGTCCAAACTAAAATGCAATAATACGTCATGTTGGTTGGTATTTTGGACATCTTTAAGTTCAACAAATCCCACAGCCATACTGCAGGGTCGAGTGTAGAGTACTGTGGGAACTACTTTCTCTCGCTCGTACTTGTTCGAGGCTCCCACGCTCGAGTGTTTACAATGGAATAACATTTTAATCTGACAATAAACGTAGACACATGTATGTAAAATAACTGTGCTTTCAGTTTCAGCCCATAACCATATGTTTCATTTTCAAATACCATATACATTTTATCAAGGAGATAATTACAATGTTTACTTACGTTTCAATTTCAATGCGTCTCTCACCTTACGATGCATATTTAAGGGTCCACTACTACAAATATATGGTTATATCACTCGTTTTTAGAGTTATTAGCTCGAGCGAAGCTGATCTCAATTCCGTACGCTATCCAGCGTCGTCCGTACGAACTATTTGGCGCTCGAGAGAAACCCTCTTCCAGCACTACTCTACTTCAAAGGTTTCACAAATTGTTAAAGCAAGGTATAGTGATATCCATTGTGCAATAAAACCCATAATTTCCTTAAGGAATTTAATTCCGTGTATATTCCATAGGATTTTTTTAATGCTAGCTCTGAAGTTAATTTACATATTATGTAGAACATTGTTAAACTATTAATATCAGAATGCACAATAAACACTTATTTAAGTGATTGAATGTTACATATATGGCATATACATAGAGCAAATACAGAATAATGTCTACCTTTCATTTTGAAATTGTACCTTTCAACAAATTATACAATATTGCTAGTTTCTTTATGTAATATTACATCTTTTCAATATCACTACGAATCATATACAGGGTGTCTCAAAAAGTCACTTAACACCCTCGGTACAAAGCCACTGCAGCGCGCAACATGAAAATGGTGATGACCAATCGTTATCAAGCCAAGAGGGTACCACATTGACACCACCCGCATGGTCGGCGGCCATCTTGATGTTCGACATCTTGAATTCAACTTCAGAATTTTAAATGGGAAGGGGGTGATATGATATATCAAATCAGGCTAGAATTTCACGAGAAATGCAATGGTGGAGGTTTTTTTTTTATGGATCTTTAACAAGTAAAAAGTTATGACTGAATTTTGGTACCAATTTACTCCTTTTCGAGGTGTTAGAGAAATGCCTTAAAATTTGTTTAGCTCATCGGTAATGCATCGAGATCAAAGAGACGTCTAGGGAGAGAAGTTCGCATGCCACTGCACAAGATTTTAATCGGATACATCCATGATGAGCTGTGCATTATGAATGGTTGTCGCGAAGAATTACAGTGTGACGCTTCCATTAAATGAAAAGTCCTTCACAGTGACAAGGCTAATGTTTATGTTCATAAGGAAGTTCATAAACAGAATATTCGATGCTTTTTTATCTGATAACCCATTTTCGACAGATCAAAGCTGAATGGTTAGTGCTGGTAAGTTAATGGTGTGCCGTGCTGTGTGGAACACGACTGGTTAGTCAATTTTCTATCAACGGAACCTTAAGTGCTTAGGGCTACTTGGAATTGTTAAATAAACAGGTTTTTTCATCCTTGCTTATGGAAGAAGGTACTTTTTACAGGGTTTTTTTTCAATAGCGAGGAACACCAGAACACTATGGGAACGTTGTGAAGCAGTTTCTGTCCAACGTTAGTTATCAGATGACAAGGGTCGAATATTCAGTTTATGAACTTCCTTATGATCATAAACATTAGCCTTGTCACTGTGAAGGACTTTTCATTTAATGGAAGCGTCACACTGTAAATTGTTCGCGACAACCATTCATAATACGCAGCTCTATGTGGATGTATCCGATTAAAATCTTGTGCAATGGCATGTGAACTTTTCTCCCTAGACATCACTTTGATCTTGATGCATTATAAACAAATTTTAAGGCATTTTTCTAACACCTCGAAAAGGAGTAAATTGGTACAAGAATTCAGTCATAACTTTTTACTGGTTAAAGATACATCGAAAAAACCTTCACCATTGCATTTCTCGTGAAATTCTAGCCTGCTTTGATATATCATATCACCCCCTTCCCATTTAAAATTCTGAAGTTGAATTCAAGATGGAAGACATCAAAATGGCCGCCGACCACGTGGGTAGCGTCAATGTGGTTCCCCCTTGGCCTGATAACGATTGGTCATCACCATTTCCAAGTTGCGCGCTACAGTGGCCTTGTACCGGGAGTGTTAAATGACTTTTTGAGCCACCCTGTATATTTTCTAAAATCGACACTTCCGATACACACGTATCAATTTCTAGTAACTTCTATCATCATTCAAAGTAGAGATATTATGTAAACATTGTATGACAAGATCAGATGTAGGTAGACTATGACACTTGTAAGTAACATACACGTTTATATTTTTAAAAAATCACCTTGCGAACACAATATAAAAAGTTACAAAATTATGTGAACGGATGAATGAATATTTGCCCCAATAAATTCTGTATTTGGAGTAAGACATTTTGTAAACACACTTACATAAACTAAGCAATTGAAAACTAATTATTACCACGAGGTTTTTAGATGTTGTAGCAGTTCGTGATTATTCTTATTTCACAACATCAAGACTCACATTTTGAAGGTAAATACTTATTGTCCCAAAACATAAGTTAAAATTAAAGAAAATCTGTGACTGTGACATTCGCGTAGAACCCCATGCTGCGTTTAACTATTAATATCGGACTATAGAGCGCTCTATTGCATTGGTTGACTAATAGGATATAGTAATATTGTAATTCCCTCTTCACTTCTAGTGAATTACTTAACATTACGTACCTTACATCTCAAATTTGAAAGGGAAAACATTATTAATAGGCAGGCTTTTATTATATTTAGAAATATCTGATGAATTAACATTTAAAAAATACTAAGTTATATGAATACATGTAGCTATGAATATTTGCTTTAGAAACGCTTTACTCAAAGCAAGTTTTTTTACACACATTATAGAAATAACTAATTGCAAACAAATTAGGAATAAATTATTCCTAACAAAAGCTACAATGAGGAGTATTTTTTACTTTTTATGGCGCAGAATGGTGAATCTTATTGTACCAAAATGCACACTTATTTATCATAGCAACACAAGATATTCTTCTATGTGTTTACACAAAATTCTCTGCCATATGATATTAATTTACAGTTTCATGTTGGATTGAAGATTAATGAACTATGGACATAAAAAAGAATTTAAACATTTGTTTTAATAATTTAATATTACACTCCTATAGAAATATCGCTTGTGCGTATAGAAAGTTCTCAATTTAATGCAAAAAGAACACTAGCTTCATGTGAGAGAGAAACTCTAATAGTTTTTATTTCTTCTGCAAGAGTTCTTAACTCCTCCATTCACTGCAGTTGGTGTTGCTTGTCAATATTTAGCAATTTTCTACAATTGCAACTGCAACCATGTATGAACGTTTGCATTCAAGCACGTGATATTTGTGACAATAAATATTAAAATTAACGAAATAAAAATTTGGTGACTGCAAATATTTTTTTTCTTATCACAATTCTAACAAAGATCAGAAGTAGTTGTTCACACTCTACAAAAACAACCATTAATTATTTGCTATTTTAAAATAATTTTTCTTTCTATAATTTTAGAAAACTGTGCAATTGAGCATTATGTTATTCTCTTTCTGACTATGCGTCGGACAATATAAACATTATATTTACTCTCAATTTATTCCTTAAACTTGTGTATAAAATGCATCAATCACATGAGAGATTCATTGTTAACTGATTCTTTTAATAAAACATGAAAATACTTTCTAGTTTCTTTCAAATTCAGATTTACTTGAGAATTGTTTGAGTTTAAATTTCTTGTTCTGAGTTATTCTGGAATAAATAAAATACTTGACACCCTTCCATTCTCTATCTTTTAGGATCCCATTACTTTCTTGAATACACCTCTCACACTCATCCTTCTTGGGAATTATTTCCCTAACTAAATGCCTCTTGAAAAAGTTCGACACTACTTCTACTTCCTCTCTTGACCACCACTTCTTTTTAGATGGCTTTCTCTTCTTTTTAAAAATGTTTTCTATTTCAGGATGACTTTCAGCAAATGTATGCATATCTGTATGTTCCTCACTTGTTTCAGATAAACGTTCTTCAACGCTATTGCAAATATTGCCTTGTAGTTCCTCAAATCTTTCATTGCTGACCATATCTGTCAAATGAAAAGTGATTTTTATTAATTGTGTACATGTAAGAAAGGTAACAATTTTCTAACTGAAAATTGAATTTAAGATACCATAGGACGGGACGTGTATGATATAAAATCAACGTCAGCGTAATGAATGACTATAAATTATAAACATAATTTCATTGAAATTTCAACACATGTATTCCTGCTCCAAAAATAACAATACGCCCAGGGTTTTTTTTTTTTTTTTGTTATTAGCGATAAACCCGAAATGTAACGGAGAGACGCAGCAAGTAGTATATGCACGATTTATAACAAATGTGACTGATTCACGGCTGTAATTTTGTCGCGAATTTTAGCGAAATTTACCGTTTCTGCGAACATTTTCATTTTTACGATAAAAACGAAAAAATGGCATTTTTTACAAATTTCTTTTTAAGAAATATATTCGATTTGAAGATGTTGGCTGCAAAGGAATGAGAAATCATTTGGAAAGGCACAGTAACCTGAAAGTTTATTATTTTTTATGTTGTTTTATGAATGAAAGTAAATGAGAGACAGATTGTTTTGTACATTCCACTTTTTCTAAAATATAAATATAACTGAGTAAGGCTGATTTTCAGAAGGTGAAATTTATTATTTACTATTTTTAAGCTTATTTTCCCATAAATGTTGCAAACATTAAGCCTTGTATAAATTAATAATTCATTGATTTAGTAACATTATGTATAAGTGCATGGCATTAAAAATTACCACGAAATTTTCACGAAATTACTGCCATATTTTTAACTATAAACACGATATTTCATATATTTTTCACGAAATTCTTGAAAAAATAATACAAAAAAACCAGCCCTAAATATACCCATTCCATGGGTTTATAAATTTATGTGGTAATTTGGAAAATTGTAAATCTTTCTACACTATATGAAAGGAAATATTCATTGAAGAGTACATGAATCGAGGTTTCCTAATCATCCGAAAATGGAACACTGTCGCGTGATTTAGAAGATTCAAAGGAAAAGATGAATTTGAAATTATTAGATATATTGCCTAAAAATAATCTAAATTTTTACCAATGACTTGCAAACCAAAATTATGGGAGTGTGTGCATGTGCATGTATATATATGTCTGATACAGAATAAGAATTTTGAGAAATGGTACTCTGATCATTGTATAAAGTAACGATTATTTGTAAAAACGAAAATCATTTACATATTTGATATCCCTGCATTCAACGTATAATTACTTGATATTTTGTATGTATATATTATAAATAAAAGTTGGTCTCGATTTTCATTTTAAGTAAATTATGCTACAAAGATGATAACCTCCCCCCTCGAAGTCTGAAAATAACAATAACTTTCAATTAATATTGTGAAACAGAGTCATTAACAGAATGAGACCGGTGTCAAACAGGCGAACTATGGATGAGTAGCCTAATCCGATCACGGAAGCCTGCACAGGCTGGGGGGTTCGTCGTACTGACCACACGTGACTCCCACCTCTGCTGAGAGCAAGTGGAAGTATGAACAGCAGTCGGTGAGTTGGGCAAGGCTCTCAAAGTGTTACCTATTGATTGTAACAAAGGAAAGGAATACGTATGATCAACACTCAGGTTTTCAAACATGTGTTCTTGGAATTACATTCGTGTAACGTAAGAATAGAAATAGTTCTTTTTAAGAATAGTGGCTATAGTCATTCGTTCTTTTTATCGTTGCCAAACCTGACTGAATCAATGTAATCAATGAATGTGACATCATCTAACATGTTCCGCGCCCGTGGCGAAATGGTGTACATATCGCGCTATGACGTAAGGGGTTCCAGATTCAAATCCTGGTCAATACATGAGTGTGTGTTTGTCCCGTCATCTATTTCATTCCTTTATCATCGCGATTACCCCAAGTGGCTGCAAAGTGTAGTAAAATAACCAAAATTAGCATCTAGAACTTAAAGGCATGCATAAGTTTTATGTTGTTGAAGGTACGATGATAGTAAAATAATATGGAATTGTGAGTATATTGCGAGTGGAAACTTAGTCCATGCTACAAATATAACATAAGTGAAATATATTATAAATGTGGTATTCATACCTGGGAGTTGAACATCAAGCTCGCTCAGTGATTTGCCCCTGCACTCTTCTAGTCCTCCTCTCTGATCCAATGTAAGGAGTAATTTGCTGACACTGGCGAGCTGCACAGTTGACTCTGGCAATCTGTAATATTCTCTGTGGATCTGAATATCGTGTCCCATATGTCTCGCGATTTGGTCCAGTTCACAGTCCTTCAGATTAAGCAATTGGGACATGGTTGCAATATGTTTCCTTAAACGTGTAGATCTTAATGCAGCTGGGTTCTTTGCTCCACATTCCTGAGAAAACTTTCTTAGGCAATCGTGTGCCCTCACACAACTATCTTGGGTTGAAGGAATGGCAAAGAAATACGGATTACTTTCACGGATGTTTCCAACTGTTCTAGTATGGATTAATATTTGCATGCATTCGTCAATGCCAGGTGTTAGAAATAAAGGAACGCCTCGGCCTCTCTTCCCACGTATTTCTATTCTTATTAAAGACTGACACAATTTCTTTTCCAGATCAGTTAAGCTGTTGAATACATCTTCATTAAATTTATTATTTACCCTGTGCTTAGTGTAAGTTTCTGTTAACAGTCTTTGAACTTCACCAACTCTTCTCCGATTGAATAATATGAGGTACGTTAACACAACCTGACAGAGCGAAGTCCATGTATATTCATCGGGATTGTCTTTCATCTTCTGTGTGAGGTCCTGTTTGGCCTTCTTAAGATACGACTGTAGTTTTAGCAGATCGTCTCTTAGTGGCAGCAAAACATCCGTATTCCATTTCTTTTCCTCCAAAGTTTTCAAGGCATTCCTTGAAATTTCAACATTCCATTCAGATGTCATCAAATGAAGGAAATCATCTGCATTCTCCTTCATTTGTATATCATGAGTTATTATAGCGTCGGCCTTCATTATCTTTGCCGTCTCAGATAGGGAATTGCCAATTTTCAGTGCTAAGGAGGGAGCTTTATATGTATTAGATTCTCCCTGGAAACCACAAAGAATACGTACAGCTTGAATCACACTTTTAAATTTTGCAGGTGAAATACAGTCTCGTAGTGTGATTATTGTATTGTCAAGTTTTCTAATTTCTATCAAAAACCTTCCGAGTTCTCTCATTTTGCTACTGATGGTACTGTGCATATGTTTTAGGTGACCATGGATATTGTGCAGTCGGCTTCCTAATTTGAGAATCAATTCATCATTTCGAACCACTAGAGATACTCTGTCCTGAACCATCCTACCAAGAACATTCTCCTTCAGACCTTCAGTGGCTACTGATGAAATGGGCATCAGTAGCGAAGCGCGTGCTTGGTGGCGATACTTGGAAGGTGGTCCATTTTTCGGAGCAAATTTACAAATTTTCTTGTGTCTCCAGATATTAGATTTTACAAGCAATGTGAAGCAATATTCGCATGGCAAATATTCTGGTGTTGCTAATTGGATATATGGCCTTCTATTAACAATGAGTTTTCCTTTCTTATTTTTCACAACTTCAACATTGTGAGTATAATTTCCACGGTTCCTAAGTAATGTTAAGGCTTCCTTTCGTTCCTTTGAGTTCTTAGGAAATGCAAAAGCTGCCTTGACGTCTAATTCATCTATGTGCTTTCTGTGTAGGTGCCGTGAAAGTTTTATCATTGTATCTCCACAGTAAAAACAATGTTGTCTCTTATTAAATATTCTTTTAGTTCCATTCTTTCTCGTAATATCTACTTCCAACGTGTCACTACTGGAAGACAAAGTGTCTTCTTCATTAATCCTCTTTGATCTATTACAAGTATCGCTATAACTACACTTTTTACTCTCCTTATCAGAATTAACTGACGCCAAGGCTTTATTTTTCTTAGTTGATTCAAGACAATTTTCAATTTCAGTATCAGAATTATCTGTGTCTGGAAGATATTCAGATTCTGAAGGAGTTAAGTCTATTGAAGAATCTTCCTCGACCTCGTTACTTTCCAAGACACGATTGGTTGATTGAACATGTTCTCTTCCTTGCAATTGTAAGTCATCATGAAGGGATGACCCAGCTTCGTTTGTTGTTGTATTTTCCACAGAAAGCACATCCACCACCATGTTTCCTTTCTTATATATAGCTGTTTTTCTAAATTCCGATAATTTTGGAAAGGATGGAGCTGTCTCTCTGCATGTAGATTTCTGATCATTAAAATTAAGTCTCTCTGATTTGCCTGACCTTTGCTTGATTGTTGTACACACTTCTACCTTTTTTCCGTTGTGTTTATTAGTACTGCTCTTCTTAAATTTTCCCACGGACGACGATAAATGTTTTTGTCTCAAAGATCTATTTATTTGTTGAATTTTACTTGTTTTGCGATTTTGTTGCATTCTTTCTACCATCCTTGTTTTATCCTTCTCTATTCTTGATGAAATGTTTCCAATTATATTTTTCTTTGCATATTCTTTGTTTCTATCAGAACACTTTGAGTAGTCTTCCATTTCAAACTGATTATTTGCAATAGGTATACTGTTAGAATTTGATACCTTTATATTTTCTTGCCATTCACACCACTCAGTTTCCCTTGAACATAAAATAATTGCATTTTCCACTCTGTGGTTATTAGCTAAATGTGTTACTTTGCTTTTCTCTGTCAAATCCGGTTGATAATTCGGACGTTTTACCCCATCACACGCAGTTGCTTTACAAGATTGCCTTTGTTGGTAGGAATTTTCATGTTCAGTACTAGATATTTCAGTTTTATCTTGTAAAGGAGAATTGTTCACTGTCTCCACATGTGGCAATTGCATATCTTCCAATTTTCTCTTCTTAGACGTTTGTAATGCCTCTTGAGCATTTCTGTTGATCCATTCTTCTTCTTTATCTTCATTCACAGATGGTACGTTGTTTGCATTGGATGTATATACGTCTGTTTGACATTCACGCCACTCAGTTTCCCTTGAACATGAAATAATTGCATTTTCCACTCTGTGGTTATTATCTAAATGTTTTGCTTTGCTTATCTCTGTCAAATCCGGTTGATAATTCGGACGTTTCACCTCATCACACGCAGTTGCTTTACAAGATTGCCTTTGTTGGTAAGAATTTTCAATTCCATTTACTACATGTTCAGTACTAGATATTTCAGTTCTCTCTTCTACAGGAGAATTGTTCACTGTCTGTGACATTTGTATGTTTTCGAATTTTCTCTTCTTAGATGTTTGCTTCACAGTACTTTCCAATGTCACTTGAGCATGCTGTCTGCTGGCAGAGTCTTCTTCTTCACCGTCATCCAGAGATGGTCCTGTAAAAATATTAACAATTTGTTCACCTTAGAAACTAATGAAATCAACATTTCTTGAGAAATGACTACGTCTTTCTCTTCGTAATTAATATTTCTATGCGATATTGTATAACATTATATATTATGTAAAATAGAAAACAAGCGTAACCAGAGAGGGATACCGGGAGGGTTATATTCCCCAATTTTATCAGATTTCCTTTCCGAAGAGAACTTTGTTAAATACTTAAATCAAGTTGGAGCAGCATTCACAATCTTACCGTGATGTGCTTAATGGGTACTAATCAGAACATGTTATATCCACGGTTAAACTTATAAACAGTCAGACTACTCTATTTGTATCTCTAATAAAGAGATATCGGTTAGTTTGATTGTTAAATAGAACGGATAATGGGCGGATCAATAGAGAACATTTTCACGAAAGAAGTGACTGTTCAACATGGCCTTCAGAACACAAAATTGCACGTATTACATGTTTCAGTAATTCCAGGATCTCAACGGTCAAATATATATTGATTGTTGAGTTTCAATTGTTTGACCCTCCCCTTCCCCCTTATATACGTGGACCTTCATATTATTTATGTCACTTCAGAGTAGTATTGAGTAGGTCTGCCAGTGCATCAAATTCTATTTTCATTTCCAATAATTTTTCTGACTACCATATATTTATCAATCGGTTTCGACTGTTGACTACAAAAATCAAATGGATAGCCCAATCGAGAACGTATATACTACATCAGGTGCGTATTTCCAAGATGTTTCAGTTTTTACCAAGTTTCAAATTTCTAGCTCTAATAATTCCGGTGATATCGTAATGTTAAAAATATATAGATTGTTGACTTTCGATTTATTTGCTACCACAGACAGACGGATATGTCGATTCAGATAACTTATATCGAGATGATCTATTACATTTTATTACGTAGCATTAACAGTTTCTGAGATATCGGCACGTAACGTGACTTCGATTGTCCCTCACGGAAAGACGGTGCTCGGATCGAGATGATCTATGATGCTTTTTGCTGGTATTTCTTAGGTTTATCAACCTATCAAGTTTCGTATTTGGAGCTCTGGTAATTTCTGAGATACGGCTAGTTGACACGGACTGGCAGACAGGCAGGCGGAAGAATACGCAGTGGGAAACTTCTCCTCAGCTTCACTGATTAGTACTCAAAATAAAGCACTGCTTTAAAGTGTAAAATTTGCTTTATGCAGTGACGGCGCCTGGAAAAAAGCTGTGGGTGGAGCCCCTCAGTAGAAAACCCAATTTTCTTTGGGGTTTTCATATTTCCAAAGTGAATTTTTAACCTTAATACAAGTGATATTTAGAAGTATATAAAATGCAATTTCAAGCGTAACCCCCCTCCGTCTTTGCGCCTGCTGCTTCTCTTGTCACTTTTCCCTGGCGTCGTTGTTGATTTTATGCTCCTGTACAAGTAAAATCACAGTTTAACGTATTTGTATGGAGGTCTGAATGGCAATATATTGTAAATGACCGAAAATACTATTATTTTTGCAGTGCTTGCTTTATTATTAACTTCTGTTCTTTCTTGCAAATTCGACTCGGTGGCTCAGTCGGAAGGGTGTCTGGCTGCCACGTAGGAAAGCCGGGATTTATTCCCAGCATGGGTGATTTCAGATGCGAATTTTCTAGCTAACTCCCAGCACGAGTGGCTCTGGGACTCATCCAGTTTCTCCAAGGGGTCTCGGGTTCGATTCCCGGTCGAGGCACATAGTGGTTCGGATCCCACTTTAAACTGTAGGTCCAGTCCCGATTAGCCTTACTGTGCACAAAGTGGACTTAAAACACCAACTCAATCAATCAATCATCCAGTTTCTCATTAATGGGTACCTGCGGGGAATCTGGAATCTGGTGTGATCACATCGCCTCTATTATAGCCTCCCTACAAAGGCCACAGAGGACGATGGTAAGTATGCTCAACTACGTAATTAAGTATAAAGATAAAGGATGTTAGAAAAATAAGAGTTCTCGGAAACATGAAAAATGCTCCGTAAATCATTCAGAATCAGTGTGAAGAACTGGGAAGGGGGGGGGGGTACAAGAGTACCTAAGAAAGAAATGTAAAGAAGCAGCCGATGAAATATCCTCGCGTTATTTTGTCTAACATTTTCCACCCACCCTACTAAACCTATTACTGTTACTTTGTCTGTTGGAATGATATGTCTCTCTGAAAACGTTTTGAGAAAATTGTTCAAAATGAGTGAAACATCGTACAATTAAATACGGTTTCGTAAAGGGAGTGGAATACACATTTCTAAACAAGTTAGTGATGATAAGATTATATAAATATGGTTCAGAACAAAATACGAAAAACGTTAACCTCCGAATATTCTAACAAAATTTGTAGAAACTACATACTTCTAGTATAAAATATTATATGGCATATTTTATTCAAACTGTATCGTCAATGTTCAAAATTGCAGTATTTGTACTAGAGGTACTTAAGGAATTAATCCCATACCGTAGCAGCGAACAGCCCCATGTCCCAGAACGAAGTTAATTTTTAACAGGTCTAGTTTTTCGTTTCTCAAAAGCAGCTGACATCCTTGAGATATTATCAATTATGACGTCACGGAAGCCTCTCACTTTTCTCAGTTACACAATTTACATCATGCTCAAACATAAAGCTAAAGCTTTGTGGTGATTCTGAACAACAGCTCATGAACGTGTTTTGATTTGGAGGGTACTAACTTCACCATTCATATAAATAGGTTCAACGTCTGTGGAACACGCATCTGTTCTTCATATCCTCCTCTGTTTTTTTTTTCTGAACCGTTGTACTTCCAACAAACAAACTAAGCCCTATTAACAAAATACGTAGGTGTGATACTTCTGTTTCATATTCTTTTTAATTTCTTCTGTAAACAAGACGTAAACCTAGAGACATTGGAAAGACTCATTCCAAATAGATTTATTGAATTAAATGTAGCACTAAATAACGGATGATCCGTCGTTTTCTTGGCTCTTAATTGCTTCAGTTTCTGCACTAAAGCTGATCGATACTGGCAAAATTAGAATTGGACTTGCAGAACAATTCACGAAACTCTTGCTGTCCGATGTGTAGGCGAATATGTAACTTAGAGGGCTTGTAGTTATTGATGTCGTTCTTTCAATTTGCGATTCACGAAAAGTATAAAAGCTGTGGCCGCTACAAATGCAGCCGTTGTTGAGTCACTTGCTCAACCCTCTTCAACTCTCCTACAACTGAACTACAAGGATGTAAACTCTGATTTTCCAAGTTATATTTTATTCTCTGTATGTAATTACACTAACGTACTACACATAACCTTGCCTCTTCCCTGGCTATCATACGCACGTCCACTATCGCGGTTAACCTAACGGTATAACTGAAAAACGTTAATTAAATCAGGTATCCAAACACATTTTAATGTTATATTCTTTTTAGATCTCGTCTAATTTTTCCAATCTATCCAATTGGAAATGGGCCCAGAACGACCTCTATGGATTCACTTGTTCCGAATTTGTATTGATTCATTTGTATCAAATTTCTAGAACTTCGTACATGAAAGAAAAACATTCAGATAGAAACTCCTTGAACAACAATTCTGCAAATTTTGTCAAAAGAAGAGAATATGATGAACAAATGCGTGCTTTTCAGATGTAGAATTAATTGTCCATATTTCTGGATGATAGTAATAAATATAACTAGTGGCTATTTATTGATCTTATTTTCTTTTTTGGAAAGTTTTGAAATTTGTTATGGAAAAAAACCTTGGAAATACCATTACGGTGTTAAACTTGTTTGGGAGGAAGGTGGGATTATCAGAAAGCTACAGAAGCTATCGCATTTTTTGATGTTAAAGGTTTGGTGCATCATGAATATCTGCATGAAGGACAAAAGATAAACCAAGACGTTTATATTGACGTCCTGAAACGTTTTGCGTCCAGCAATCCGGCCTGATTTGTGCACATCAGGGCAGTGGTTCTTATTGCGCAACAATGCAGGGCCCATACTGCTTTATCAGTCCAGGAATATCTGGCCAATCATCGTATTCCTCCTCTACCACATCACCCATATTAACCCGTACTGTCGCCGTGTGATTTCTTTTGTTTGGCCGTGTGATTGATTGATTAAGTTGGCGTTTTAAGCCCTCTTTATACACATTAAGCTAATCGGGACTGGACCTATAGTTTAAAGTGGAATCCGAACCACTATGTACCTCCACCAGGTATCGAACCCGGGATCCTTTGATTGAAAGGTGACGACGCTACCACTGCGTCATCGGGGAGGCCCGTTCCCAGTGTGAAAACGCCGCTCAAATGGAAGCGTCAAGATGAAGATATTGCAGCAATCCAAACGGCTGTGACAGATGTGCTGAGAAGCATTCCAGATGAAGCTTTCTCTGCTTGCTTCCTTGACCTCCAGAAACGGGAGCGGCTGTGCATAGATAGCCGACAAGATTTGACAAGACCTAGGACCATTAGTCCGTAAGTTGAATCAATTATTTTTTACGAGCTCAGTCCTGGAACTTTTGTGACAAAGGATGTACTACCCATATTATCAACCATCATGTTCATTAGCAATTTGTCGCAATTTGAAGTTAAAAAAAAAAACAATAGACAGAATGCAATATCTGCTGCAGCAACAGCACAATCCCATTCGTTAAAAAGCATGCTATAAAGAAGATAAAAGAACGACAATAGTGCTTGACAATCCGCCTGTTCTTATATTTGCTAGTGACTGTACAATACTGCAAGCAAGGCAGATGAAAGGTGAAAAGAGCATTTCTTGACATGTGAAACAAAAATGACCGGTTAACATTAAAAAAAAAAAAAATGTTAGAGAAGTATTCTTCGGTGGATAGCGTAGCATTAGAACGCAGACAGGAATATCGAGAGTTTTCTGTTGCGTCTTTGTCAAGGTCAAAAATGAAAGCAATACCCAAGCAGTCAGCTGTTGTTTATAAACGTGAGACATAACCGAGAAAATTATGACAGCTTGAGATTGGTCCCTTCAGGGTTACAAGCACTTGCATTTCATCACAAAACAGCTTTATTTTTCTAAACTCTGTTTCACAAAGGAAGAGCAACGTCTACTGGAAAACATGATACTCTTCTACCCATGTATTCGGTTAAACGTTCGTTAATCAATTTTCCCAATGAGAAACTCCAATATGGACCCAATTCCTTAAAATTACGTATCCAAAAAATAGAATTGCCTTTCTATCTAGTGGAAGAAAATATTCCAATATACCTGTCAACAGGGTTTCAACGTCGAGATTCTAAATTGAAAGCAAATATTTTTAATAATTTGTGACAACCTTTCGCACTCTATGTGCCGAGTTTGTAAGCGTGCTTAAGAAAATTCGTAATGTAATTTTGAAAAGGGCTACTTTTTACAATACTATTAAAACGTTTCAAACATTTCCCTTCTTTTATTTTAATCAGCCAAAATCACATGAACTCCCTCAGCCTTTACGTTAACAAACTGCAGTTTGTACCTGCCTTATCAGCCATATTTCTTCACGGGTTATAATTTAACCTAACAGAGGTAAATCTATGCCTAGGATTTTTAACGCTTTAAAAGTATGAATATAATCAGCATAACCTTTAACTTTGACCAGTAGTTGCCCCCCCCCACCCCCCTTGCCTCCCGCATACACAATTTTGTATTATTCTCATCCTGGTCACGTTTCGACCCCAATTGTCAGGGAACTAAACGAAATTCCTTCTCTGGGTGCAACACCACTCGCTATTTCCATAGCCTCTGCAATAAAACGACAGTCATATGTCAACTTGATTAATAAAATAACCTAGGCCCAGTCGAACAAATGCTATTCAAGGATGACAACTTGATTCCAAACAAGTTTTTTTTCTGTAAATAGTTATAAGGCGCAACTGCAAATAGTCATAAGTTCTGACCCACTGAAAATTATAATTATATTAACCCAGATATGCTCGTGTTATGTGTTATTATTGCTAAAAATTAAAGAATTAATATAAAAACAGTGAAAAGAACAAGACACTTACCTATCTCCAAAATTGTAGCTTTATAGAACTGTCCGTCGATCCAGCGAACATCATGCACTTCACCAACAGACAACTTCTTATTCTTCATCTTAACTCTCGCTGCAGTACATTTGTAAATAACACCATCTTCTTTGAATCGCACTGAAATAGGCTTCATTACCTTGAAGTTCCGTTTATTATTTTGTCTCATGTTTGCAACTTCACCTATCACACACACGGCACGACTGCCCTCTCACCGAAGCAATGGACTCAATAGTGCGCGCAAAATATTTGGCGGTTTAAAAAACCCGCCTTACCTCCCACGAATTACATGTTGCCAACTACATGAACATTTAATACTCGATTTCCACAATTGACAGAGAAGAAAGTTTCTGCTGTGTTAAGACGTCAGTGTTACAACAAGCAAAAATGCATTGTTCACAATATATTTATTATATTTGTTAGTAGTACAAGGTGGCCGCGGTGCCTCAGTCGGTAACGCGTCTGACTACCATGCTAAAGGTCCCGGGTTCGATCCCCGGCCGGTTCAAATCCGGGATGGAAGCGGCCCCGGCGCCCACCCAGCGTCGAATAACATGGGTACCTGAGGGAAACCCTGGGGGGTAAAGGCGGTCAGGGGCGTGATGCTGATCACATCACCCCCACTCACGACCGGATCAAGAAAGTGTGGGGCGTTACAATCACACCCCCTATATGCCTTCATGGCATGGTGCTATGCACAGGGGAGCACTTTACCTTTACCTTTTACAAGGATTTCCCGTTGAACACCCGCGCACAGGCTGTCAAGAGTGTCCACAGCGGAGTAACGTGGTTCAACCGCACCATCGAAATTTTTGAACATATACGTAATTTTTTTCAGTTCATATATAAAGAAAAAGATGGGAAAAATATTCAGACGCTAATTTTTCATCAAATGTAGAAGTAAGGTTTCCGTTTGGCAGTGAGCATAGGTATTCGATATGACAATAAAATGTGCATGTATTTGGAGGGAGAGGGGTGAGAAATTGGGAATTCCCTACTATCTACCATTAAAAAATATTTTTTTTCTTTACGAGAGTGAATCCGGAGGATATAGTCAAGGTCCACCGGGTGGGGGGGGGGGAAGCTGCTGCAGCCCTATTCCCAATTCATTGAGCGAAAAAAAAATCATAATAATTGGGGGACAAGACATAAAATTATGAAAATACACGTACGTGTAGAATTACCCCAAAGGAATATTTTATTTTATTATGTGTTATTCATTTTCTGCTTGATTTTGTACTAAGATTAATTAATATAAGGCCACTGGATCTGCAATAACTGAGTATTCAACTCACTTTTAGGTGTGCGTTGTCGAGTAGATATAGTCATTACTAGTAAACCAAACAAACAATGAAATAAATTAATTTTAACCATTATATCATCATGTAGCCGTATACGTCGGCGACCGTCGTCTTCTTACCACCTTCTTCTCCAAACGAATCATTATATTTCTTAACATTTTACCCTAAAAATTATCACCAATGTAAGTAAGTTGTAATAAAAGTAACTGCACCCCCAATCACCGCCACTAATTAACATAAATTACTGACTGAAATTAAATTGTATGTGTAAAATATACATAAATGTAAATATATATATATATATATATATATATATATATACAAATATAAATATACAAAATATAAATATAAGTTTAGATTGACATTCATTTACCCTTGCCCTCCCCCTGGACGTCCATGATGATATGTACAAAGTCTTATATTCCAAGAAAATGGTCATAAAGTGTAAACAATCAGATACACTTAGCAGTCTCTTATTGAACTACGCAAGTAGTGAAATACAAAATAAAATCATCCTTGCCTCTAAAAACACAATTTGTAAACCTTTTCAATGTAACCATTGGAGGTACAAAATACATAGTACATTGTATGCCACTTCAGGACAAAACGCACATTGCACACTGACTTGAATGCAGCTGACATTCTTGGTCCAGTGTGAGCAAGAACAAGTATGCGAAAAATAAACCGTTTATCAACAATGCAAGAAAGAAGAAAAATCAACATAACTCACATTAAGCTATAGGCATTATCAAAAACCACGAACAGACCACTTTAAGAAATAAAAGAAGAAAAAATTCATAACAACAATGCTGACAAAAGAAAAAAAAGGCCGCTGATTTTTATTTTTTATAGAGGCTGCCACCAGTACAGGAAAGTATGTACATCGGCATCTCTTTCAGTGCTTGCCTGTTCCATACAATAATAATGGTTTACTTCAGTACCTAACATTCGGCGCTCAATATGATATGACATAATATGAAACTCGAAGGGTTAGTGTTTTCAGTTGTTCAGTTGATGTAGGGGGTGCGGAAGAAAATTAAGGGGTGCACAAGCACCGCCTCGCGGCCCCCTCTCTGGATTCGAACTACGTATATAAGCTTTTGTAATATAACGAAAAAACGTTTTAATACCCCTCCCCCCCAAAAAAAACTTTAAAAATAACTATTGAACTACTTGTCACAGACAACCTTTGAAATATTAGTCAGTCAGTCTGATACCTGGTGAAAGCACATGGTTGTTCGGATCCCACTTTAAACTGTAGGTCCAGTCCCGATTAGCTTATGTGTGCTTAAAGTACGTTTCTTTGAATTTTGTGACAGTTCCGTCCAAGTAAAACCAAACATAGCAGACGGTGGAGGCACATGACACAGTGGTTCGGATCAAACTTTAAACTTTAGGTCCAGTCCCGATTAGCCATTCTGTGCATAAAGTGGACTTATAACAACAATTCAATTCAATTCAAACATAGCAGAAGCTTAGACTGTTGGAATCCAATCCTAGCCTTTTCCACTATATTATGGCTTAAAAATCCACTATGTCTTAGTGTTATGTCTATGGAGGAGGTAACTGTGATTACATTATGGCGGGGAAATATAATTTCAGCCGATGTTTTTCGGTTTGAACTATTCTCTCCACTGCTACCACTTGCTCATGGTATCCGATTACATGTAAACATGTTGAGGGGAATGTGAAGCACACATCAGCAGACCAGCAAGGTGAACAATCTCGTTGGGTAATCAAGTCATAAGTAGATGTCAGTTTCTTGTTTTATATATATATATCTCCGAAAACAGTGGGGCAACCACAGGAGGGCAGGGGAGGCATTGCCCCCAATCCTGGACGGAAACCAATCTAGTGGGTTAAACATTGAAGTAAAAAACGCAAAGCTAGCAAAATCTAAGAGTAGCAGGACAAAATGATACTCATGATGGAATTATTTTTCATATATTTCTTGCATTTTTTTTCCAGCACATGCAAGGGGGCAATTCTCCCCCTAGATTTTAAACTTTATGGAAATAAAAATATATTTCATAAAATTTTCTTGCAATTTGGCAAATCTTGCGATGACTAGCTACGTAAAAATGTCACGCTTCGCCACTGGTAACAAATAGTTTACATTTGTAGAATGTGATTTTCGACACAAGGAATTCATCGAAATTGATCACTTTACCCGGTAATTCATCTCTTTTTCACAGACGACTTGGGTTGTATGGCGCGACCTTTTCGAACACACTCAAATGTCAACCTCTATCCTACCCAGTATACCCTGGAAACTTTAATCTTGCAGGCGAACGAGTCTCTGGCGCCTGAAACAACACTAAAAATAATAACTTGTGGGGTGTTGTATTTTCAGTGTCTGCGTGTATTTGTTTTCGCCCTTCGTCACTTTCATCTAATCACCATTGAACCTCATCGCCGCCCTTAGCCAAAATTAGCAGAAAAGTGACTTCACATGAACAAATCAGGCGAATCAGCAACAATTTACTCTTACAAAAGTGGAGTTGCATTAGTTCATACCCCTTCCAAAGTTTAGGTGGTAGTTTCAATTTCACAGTGTTATATTGTTGGATCAAGGCAGCTATCTCCGTGAACAATAACGTTGTTTTCCGAAAGTCTTAAATGCTTCCCTCTGGCAATACACCCTCTTAAATGAAAGCATCTTCTGTGGTGATAAGATGACACCTTCCCCTTGAGTTCTTTCTGTATATATTTTTTCTTCACTGGCATAATGTTTTCGCCTTATAATGCTCTTTTAATCAAGGGTCAACGGAAGAAAATAAAATACTTTATACAGTAAGTCCTTTATATCTCACAGGCAGATTGCTTCCCTAAGGAAACCCAGAGTTATCATACAAAAGATCCCAAAGTTCCAATCTTCTGACAATTAAAACTCACAAAACTGAATTTTTAGTAACTCTTTTACTGTATCAGTGGTTAGGGACTGGAATGCACTTTCACATGAAATGAGAAAATAAATAAATAACAATAAATAAGAGACAAATAAATAAATAAATAAATAAATAAAGAAGTTCTGGGTTGAACTGCCCCCTCCCCTGGTGGATCGGACTCCACTTTAAACTTTAAACTTTAAACAGTCCCGATTAGCCTATCCGAACATAAAAGTGGATTTAAGAACAAAGAAACAAAATGTTATATTGGATACTTCGTGATATTACCTTTTTTCTTTACTTCATCTTCATCTACAGATTCTGTTGACCTTTTCGGCTGAACATCTGATGCTTCTACAGTTTAAACCATTATCATCGTGATTGGTTAGTTCTCTGACGCCCTCAAAACAAAGCTTTCCTACCAACTTCTTCTTCTTTTAATTCTACGTAAGCTCATCACAAGAAAAATCGCATGATTACGTAACTGATAGGTTAAATTTATGTGAGGAACGAAGATTTCTAAATAGAAGTAGCCACCCATTATTAATTCAATAATTCTGCAGATTTTCCCATACCCAGATAACTGTTACATCAAAATTTATACACTTCGGTCCAAAGTTGTTATTTTGTAAACCATGTAGATATTTGAAGATGACATGTAAGTAAAAATTGTAATGAAATAAAAAAAAATACACTTCTGGAATTTCAATGTAGACCTAATTAAAAAGTCGAAATAATTTATTGTGTTGCTGGAGGAAGCAACGGTAAGATGGGGTTTTATTTGTTTATTTAGAGATTATTTTAATCATACGCAGGCCGGAATTTATATAGGCTATGTGAAGGCCCGGAGCTTACAACACCAAGACCCCACCCCAATCCCCTCCACAGTTTCAGTTATAACTTTTCGCCAAGCTACATGAGGTGGTTAGTTATACGTATTTCTACATTTCTTCATCACATCCGAAGTACCTCATTTTTTTCTTTATGTGGTACTTTTCCAAGCATTTTTTTCCCAGTGAAGGCCCAGAGATGCAGCCCTCAAAGTCACCTAAATCCTGACCTCATCATGATCATACCCTGCATAATTTTGCACCTCCTAACCTAGTAGCTGCTTCTAATCATAGAAGTATTCAAATGATCACAGCTTTTTTGTTTCAAAATCTCTAGTAATTCCTTTTGCTTTCTAATGATAAAGTTAAGACAGCTTTTTATGGGATGATGATATGTGAACATTTCTAGTATAGATAATATTCATGAGTAAAATATACGTGTAATGAATACCAGAATACACTTATTTATTGAAACATTCACATATCCCAAGTGGGCAAGCGGGTGGGCACAGGAATTTTTGGGTGGGCGCTCGCCCACCCGTGCCCATCCCTGTCGCCGTCCCTGAGCTAGAAAGTAATGGAACCCCTGGTCTACACACCAACCTGCGCGAAAAGGAGGTTGAGAAGGGTGGAGTGGAGCGGGCAAGATTTCGGCGCTGTTCGCCTTCTTAGCATAGGTGCCGATTTCTTCCGATATTTGCGGAGGCCCAAAGCTGAGCAGAGCATAAATACAGACTTTTTCCCTTTGCAGCGCGGGGGTGGGGGAAAGTTTTTTTTACAGTAGTAGGGACACACTTGAGAAAAATATTTAAAGAAATTGCAATTACTATTAACTCACTCTGAAAATAAAACATATATATCATGGTACATGAAACTTTATTAGCTGGACAAAAATTAACTGTATTTTGATTGCATAATTATTCAACACAATATGTAACTTTTGATTGACACTATAAAGAGATTGATCGATTACTACTATTCTTTTTGGAGTTTAATATAAATAAGAAATTCCCAGGCTGAGAATAGTGTTTTCTTTTGTGAAACATTTAAATAGTCCACAAGCCATTCTGCTGCCATCTTTCTTCGTAAGTTCAAGAGCAGAGAGAACAAGTCCCTATTACTGTATTGTCCTTGAAATTGACGAAGCAAGAGCTAGGTATCTTGTTGGGCCAAAAAGGTTTAATATTGGATGAAGGGCCTCCACAAGAAGTGGATACTATATTTTCAAAGTTTAAATCAAAATAATATACGTACCATGCGTTTTTTCCCTACATTGACTGTGTACTCGAAACATGAAATACAGAAATAGAGTAAATGCACAGGCATGCTGGACACTATAAAGACTCAGCTGGCTGATAGACTCAACATTGTTGACTTACCCATTTCAGATGAAAATCCTGCATAATTTACCGCCTCTTTGCAAAGTTCCTGTGTGCAAAAGTTTTACGATCATAAATAGAATAAATAATTCGAATTGGAAAACTTATGAAAATAAGGAACAAAAATGTTCTCACACAGAATCCTGTTATTTTATGAAATTTTCATCACCCAAACAATGCGTTGTTCCAAAATGAAACATTGGGCCCCTTACAGGTTCAGTTGCAAGCGAAGTTTTTTTTGGGGGGGCTCCCTGCTCCCCCCCCCCGTTTCGGCGCTCCTGCTTCTCAGTACCGGTTGGAAAACAGATACAAAATAAAACACTATTAAGCGGTTTTGCTCACCCTGAAGAGAAACAATAACTCCAACGGCTTTTTATGATTAGAGACAGTGGCGACGATTAGAGGGGGCGAGTTTTGCCTTATGCTAAACCTTATCTACAAATGGAAATATACTGTCTTCCCTCCCTCCCCAGTTTTGACACATTGCTCCCCGGTTTTGGAACCCAATCGCCGCCAATGATTAGAGGAAATAAACGAAATGTGGCTCGTATCGACTGGACAGGACCGTCGCCATCTATAGGGCAACTGCAACAACTGATGATTTTAAGAAGACTTGACCTTGAAAATATGGTAACACTGTTAAGCCTTGTTTCAATGTTTAATAAAACAGTCAAACGCTGATCATGGCAAAATTTATTGTAAAAGATACACTATAAACGTAACTTTTCCATCCTATAACAGGGTCTTCTTCAGACAAAGATTCACACCACAATTCTAGAATTTTGAGTGTGATATGTTGGAAATATATTACTATGGGTTAAATTGCTGTAGGCTTAACTGCAGTAAAACAACCTTACATTTGTGTTTTTATTATCAGTGTTGGCAATAACAATCTGTTGAATTGATTGTCTAGTTGTTAATTATGTCCCCCAAAAATGTATTCGATTTAGAATTGACTCTAGGCGTGAGCAGATCTTCTGATTAAGTTGGGCAAAGCCTTGATGAATGTTCAATTGGAGAAAGCCGGAACGGCCCCTTGCAATACCTGACAAGACGGGACGGAAAGTTTACAGATATTCACTAACCGGAAAACCGTACCGGTTCCCTCCGGTCTATTTCGAGCCTTCAAAACCGAGAATTATAGTTGATGCTTTTCGTGATCCTATAGTGGCACCGTGAATACATAACAATCTTTTTCATGTTATCCACCTTATTTGCTGAAAATGATCTTTCAACAAAATCATTAGTCAATGGTGCAAATTTGAATGCTCAAACGTTACTTGGCAAGACGTGGATGCCACAAAGACCAAATGACGCAAAAGTGAGCACGGGCCATTCGGATCAAAAGTTTGCACTTTGGACCGAGCACGTAACAGTGGCGCCAGACATTTCGGTTTGTTTGGAGCTTTCAAATAACATCATGGAATCGACAGAAAGTATTCTTCTAACACGTTAAGCCGTTAAGTCATGGAACACTTTTCGACGAAACCAAGCAAATACCTATGTGTGAGATATAAAAATCCTGAAAGCCTTAAAAAATACATAAGGACCTAACTTGTTATTTCTCTTCATCTGTAAAGGTAAGAAACATAATATTCGAGGTATGATTGTGTGTTCCTTGCAAACTGGCACGCACGATTTCACCACAGGAAGCAACATCATAAATGTTAGGTTGGCAAAACAGCCTCTCTTGAACGTTCGTAGCACTGAAACAGAGACGACGACAGGGGTGGGCCGCCCACCCAAAGATTGCTCTGCTCACCCATTTGGCCACCCGATCAAATCTAATAAACATAAACACTATGAAAATCAGAATGTGGAATTCTGGTGTTTTCCTTGTTAATATTTTGCTTTTGAATATTTTCGGTCCTTGAAATAATAACAACTTCTCATCCCATCATAACAACTTATCATCCCACCACAAGCGTAGCTGTCCTTTAGTCAAATATTTGTTTAGTGAATAACTTTACGAAAGTTGGAATAAATATCCTGTTCAATTAAATTAATTTAAACTTTTCTTTCATCTTCCTTTAACTTTGTTATTGGAAAGCAAAAGAGGGCTTGAAACAAAAATTGTGATCTAATGAACTTCGATGATTAATAGGATGTAGCCAGGCGTCAGTTTGATAGAAGTAGCAAAATTATGTTCGGTATCATAAGGTCCGGATTTAAGGGTCTAAGGGCTTCAGCTCCAAGCCTCCACTGGAGAAAAAAATACTTTGAAAAGGACACATAATAAAAAGGGGATACTTGGAATATTTTAAAATTATGAAGAGTAAAACTAATCATTGGACCTAAAAGTTAAAACTGAAACTACATATAGAGGGGTAAGAAGGGTATTAAATTTTGATTCAACAGTTAGAACAGATATAGGTGTGAAAGGGAACTGTAGAATTATTGAGTCGATAAAGAGTGGCTAACTTCTTTAGAAGTTATCTTTCTACACACAAGTTCTCCCTGCCAGTTACGCATTTATGTGATTTTCTTGCGATTAACTTACATAGAATTCAAAGGAGTGAGGGGGTGAAAGGAAATATTTAGCCGGAGGCGTTAGAGACTTTAATCAGGCACGGTTAGAAGTGTTTAGATTTTACAAGCATCAGAAATTCAGGAAAAGAATTGAACAATATTTGAACATACAATTGAAGTAGAAAGAAAAAATCAAATATCTCACAGAAGAATCAGAAAACGTTTTCGGTTCTTAAAGTCCATTATAATGCTCAGATAGGCCACACTTTAAAGTGGGGGTATAATCGGTTTGCATTTTTCTTCAACTGAGATTGAACCCGGAGCTCCTTCATTACAAAACGACAGCTTATGTTATCGGAGAGAAAATATACAGACTAAACTCACAGAAACAGTGTCATTTCATCATAACAGAAGATGGGTATATTTGAGAGGAGAATTGAATTGCCTGAGGATTAAATCCTTTGTTCACTTACAGTCAAATATCTGAGACTTACAGAATACAACGTAGTTAGTAGATGCCTTGATCCAAAAATTAAATATTGTGAAATTGAAATTATTACTTCAAGTTCCAAAGTGCTATGAAGTAGTGAAATAAAATTTGTGGAAAAGTAAACTGTGTCTGATTTGATTGATGTGTCATGTTTTACGTCGCATTTCTGCTAATCCTGACTGAGGGGACGACGATTTTGTTGATTTAGTGTTTTAAGTCTACTTTATGCACAGTAAGGCTAATCGAAACTGGATTTAAAGTGGGATCCGAACAACTACGTGCCTCCACCGGGTACCGAACCCGGGACTCCTTGATTACAAGGCGACGACGCTGCCACTACACTACGGGGTAGGCCCTGAGGGGACGATGAGATTGAATGATTAGATGAAAGTGATGAAGGAAGAAATATACATCGCCTAAACACAAACACAGAGAATTATCTTGACTGTCTTTCCAGGCGCCAGACTCGTTGGCCTGCAAGAATGCAGTACTGCGCGGGAAAGATTGATTGATTGAGTTGGAGTTTTAAGTTCACTTTATGCACAGTAATGCTATTTGGGACTGGTAACGTGAGATCCGATCCACTGGGTGTGCGGGAAGGAGGATGACAATTGAGTGTTGATAAAATATACAGCCCAAGTAATCTGTGAAAAAGAGAGGAACTTACGAGTAGCTCAGATGATCAACTTTAATGAATTTCTTGTGTCCATGTTCTCCCCGATGGCCGAATGGTATCGTCGTCGCCTTGAAATCAAGGGGTCACAGGTTCCATATCCTGAAGGGATTCGGATCCCACTTTAAATTGTAGGTCCGGTCTCCAGTTGTGCATAAAGTGGACTTAAAACAAAAACTAGAACTCTTGTGTCCATATTGCTTTCTACGAAATGTATACTACTTGTTAGGCTACCTTATTTACTATGGAAGTTTCCATCGAACCGGAGACCAAGACTTCGGACTATTTTAGTGGGCGAATAGCAAATTAGTAAATAATAACTCCAATCCCTAACAGATTTTCTACGTTAATTGTTATTTTGCGGTTATTTTGTCATATGCAAAATCTACAAAGAATTGGTTATTCCACGTGCATTTAGAAAGTTTCCGTACAAGACATTGATCTTAATCCAATCGTTTAAATACATCTGTAAGTTGCAAAAATCTCGCAAACCAAGAAAAGTATTTAATAACTCTAAACCAGAAAAGAACACTCCTTTCAGTTACAAACTCATAATGTGATAAAAACTACATGTACAAGTGCATGCAATGAAATTATGAACAAAATAATGTAATTTTTCGCCACTTTCCCAGCCCGGTTACTGAATCCAGTGTGTGGCCTGTCGATGAATTTTACCTTTGAGGGACAAAACTTGATGTAAAACGAGCTTAAACCCAATTCACATTTATTTCACTATGTATGAAAGAGCGTAATTAACATGCATTGTTGCGAGATATGATTGGGGAAATCTAGCTTCACAGCATCCTTAGAGTTTCAAGTCAGAATATAGGCCTATCAAAATAATAATAATAATAATAAATAAGGGCTCTATTGAATCCTCTCACAACTGTTCTTCGTGGAGTACGAGTAAAATAATTTTACACCGCCCTTGCTAAGAAAACGCTGAACTAAAACTGACTCAGACTCGCAATGTTCGTGAACGCCCACGACAATGAAGGGTCATTGTGTATATTCAGCCGAATTTAACACCCATAGCCTTTCGAAGACGCAACTCAGCGGCTTAAAACGGTGGCAACGAAAAAAAAACACGAAATGAAAATGAAGTTGTAATTAAATATATGTGTGTGTTGAGACGTGTTGTTGTCCAGTGTTTCTTCAAGAAACTATAACTCTGGTTGTAGGCGACGTAAATTTATGGGACTTGGACAGTCATGTTAAAAAAAATGTCGTGCCCCATCTTATGATGAACCTTGAAGTGGCGAGTTTTATGAAAACTTCTTGCGGCCAAGGAGAATACAGAACATGGAGTTTAACATGTGCGCCACAATTTCCTAACTACAGGGTGGCTCAATAAGTCACTTAACACCCTCAGTACAAGGCCACTGCGGCATGGAATTTGAAATTGGCGATGACCAATCGTTATCAGGCCAAGGTAGAACCACATTGACGTTACCCACACGGTAGGCGGCCATCTTGATGTCCGCCATCTTGAATTCAACTTCAGAATTTTAAATGGGAAGGGGGTCGTGCGACATATCAAAATGGGCTAGAATTTCACGAGAAATGCAATGGTGAAGGTGTTTTCGACGTATCTTTAACCAGTAAAAAGTTATGACTGAATTATTGTACCAATTTGCTCCTTTTCGAGGTGTTAGAAAAATGCCTTAAAATTTGTTTAGCGCTTCGGTAATGCATCGAGATCAAAGTGACGTCTATGGAGAGACGTTCGCATTCCATTGCACATTATTTTAATCGGATACATCCATGAAGAGCTGTGCATTATGAATGGTTGTCGCGAACAATTTACAGTGTGACGCTTCCATTGAATGAAAAGTCCTTCACAGTGACAAGGCTAATGTTTATGTTCATAAGGAAGTTTATAAACAGAATATTCGATGATTTTTATCTGATAACCCATTTTTGACAGATCAAAGCTGAATGGTTAGTGTTGGTAAGTTAATAGTGTGGCGTGCTGTGTGGAACACGATTGGTTAGTCAATTTTCCATCAACGGAACCTTAAATGCTTAGGGCTACTTGGATTTGTTAAATAAACAGTTTTTTTCATCCTTGCTTATGGAAGTAGGTACTTTTTACAGAGTTTTTTCAATAGGGAAGAACACCAGAACACTTATGGGAACGTTATGAACCAGTTTTTGTCCAAAGTTAGTTATCAGATGACAAGGGTCACATATTCTGTTTATAAACTGCCTTATGAACATAAACATTAGCCTTGTCACTGTGAAGGACTTTTCATTCAATGGAAGCGTCACACTGTAAATTGTTCGCGACAACCATTCATAATGCACAGCTCTTCATGGATGTATCCGATTAAAATAATGTGCAATGGAATGCGAACGTCTCTCCATAGACGTCACTTTGATCTCGATGCATTACCGAAGCGCTAAACAAATTTTAAGGCATTTTTCTAACACCTCGAAAAGGAGCAAATTGGTACAAGAATTCAGTCATAACTTTTTACTGGTTAAAGATACGTCGAAAACACCTTCACTATTGCATTTCTCGTGAAATTCTAGCCCATTTTGATATGTCGCACGACCCCCTTCCCATTTAAAATTCTGAAGTTGAATTCAAGATGGCCGCCGACCGTGTGGGTGGCGTCAATGTGGTTCCCCCTTTGCCCGATAACGATTGGTCATCACCGTTTCCATGTTGCGCGCTGCAGTGGCCTTGTACTGGGGGTGTTATATGACTTATTGAGCCACCCTGTATACAGCGGTGCACTCCTGCCATAGGCTGGTCGCCAAGGACAAGATCTGCGTGAACCCGCCCGATATCGCTTCTAAAACCGTACGCCGTATAACGCTTGCAATGCTTTTAGTGTGGTTAGGTTGCTAGCCTTAAGTTAAACAATAAACACATATTTCAAATTCAGACACATTTTACATGTAAAAAGTACCAAATAAGCACATATTTGGAAAAAGTGTCATTTTAGTAAAAAAAAAAATTGGAACACTTCGCGGCGCCCCTGTAAGCCAGCTACGGCGCCTAGGGCGCCGCGGCGCACACTTTCAAAACCACTGGTGTAGACTGTGTGAAGAGTTGCTTCAACTTCACACCAAACATCAAAGCGCAAGGTAACAATGATATTCAGCTTCATTATTTTGCAAAATCAAAACAATACCGAATAGGACGCAAATAATTTTATGGGTCAACATGATATTTTATCTTTTACAATTTTTTTCATTTAGGTTGGTTTGCCGCCGCCCCCTAGCTACGGCTCTGAACTTGATGAGACTGGACGAAAAGCAGGCATTGCGAGCAAAGCGAGCAAGAAAATTTAGCGAAATATAATTTTGCTTGCATAAAATTTGAAATCGAGGGAAATCTGCAAGTGCCCTTGGCCTTCTAGAAGGAAAATGCAAAAAATGTATGAAAACTAATTGAATCTTATCCATTTGTCTTGCTACATTTAGATTCTGCTAGCCTTGTTTGCCCCCCCCCTTGCCTCCCACAAAATTTACATACGTCGTAGTTTGAAGGGGGCAATGCCCCCTGCCCACTTGTTATTGCGCCACTTTACATGATTGTCATCTGATCTTTCGGAGGTTTCTTTAAGTGGCGTTCCAATCAGGACTTCAACTATAGCTATTCAATACAACCACTGGATATCTGTAATCATCTACAGTATATCATACAGCCCTACTTCGAACATATGCAGAGTGCCTGTGGCATAACGGATAATATTGTAAATAGAAAAGCACAGAGAATAACTAAAAAAAAAAAGTCGTTTTCACGTTCAGAAGACACAACGGCGCTTATGGAGAAACCGCACAGTCTTGCCAATACAGCGCTAGCTCATGTCGCCGGGAAATGATGACCTTCCTTCACAATGAAGGTGTTACATATTTTGTATATACAGGGAGTCCATAAAGTCCTGCAAAAAACTAAAACTCTATAACTTGAAAAGTATTAAGTTTCGTATCGTACCCAAGGTATTGGGTAAGAAGTATAAAGTCTTAGGATAGCAGGAAGCAGAGAAAGGAATGCAGAATAAGCAATTAGGCAAACGTGAGGTGAGTGTTGGGATTGTCAGGTAGTGTGGGCAGTTGGCGAGAATAGGAGAGAGAGTAAGGACTACGGATTGTGAGAGAGGAGCAAAGTGGGGAACGACTATTGGACGATGGTGTGTGACAAGAGACAAGTGATAGTTGAGAGGACAAGCTAGGAACAATCTCCATGTATTTGTAAGGCAAGTAATATCCTTTCCTTAACCAATCCATATCGGTTCAGTCACGGAGAGTATAAAACCCATATCTAATCTAAGTTAATTTCTATCGCCATTCCTTTAAAAGGTAACCTCTTGCATTTGTCACATTTAGGCCAAGCGAGTGATAACCATCTGAGAGATGAATAACAAATAACTACATCACCCAATTAAATCTAGAGGTTCTAGGTTCGATCCCAAACGCAGCATGGGAGTTGCGTTACGGTTTATTAACAAACTATATTGTGTGTACTTACAGCAAGGTTCAAAGTTTATTTCCTGCTTGTTAGGTTCATCGCCAAACCTCCAATTGTGCACCATTCACGTCCAAACACTGTTGCAGTCTTTTTGTGAAACCGAGAATTGCGTGCTGACGGTGCTCTGCTGGGATATTCAGAATCATATCTCTTATTTTTTTTTCATTTAGGATCCAGATTAGCTGGTTTCTGTGAATACACCTCGGTCTTTACATGTTCCCACAACCAATAATCGCAAGGTGTCAAGTCTGATGATCTTGCAGGCCAAGGTGTGGGCCCTCTTCGGCCAATCCATCTAACTTGAAATTGTTCGTTGAGAAACTGCCGAACTTCAAGGGCAAAATGCGGGGGCTCCCCATCTTGTTGCATGTGGACGTCATTGATGATGCCTAACCTATTAAGTTCTGGCACAGGGAATGTCTGTAGCATGTTCAGATAGTTGTTGCCATTTACCGTGTCTTCCTCGAAGAAAACTGGACCAATGATGCGGACCATTGAAATCGCACACCACACATTCACTTTGGGACTACCCCGAGTTTGCACTTCAAACTCGTGTGGATTTTCAACCCCCCATATGGGGTGGTTTCCCATATGTTGTCTGGAACTTTCTCTGCACTGAAACGCAAGATTTTAACTCTGCAAACCACAGAACACATTGTGCCTTTTCCTGGATGGACGCCATCTTAAGTCATATGATCACGTGATAACCAGTGCAAGCGTCACTGAGCAGTGTCGCCAGAACAAAACTTTAAACTTACACCCTTCTCACCCAAAAATGTGTATTGTTAAACGCAACAGCTAAAAAGTTATAGAGGTTTAGTTTTTTGCAGGACTTTATGGACTCCCTGTTATAATGATAATTATATGTAATTATTAATATTATACTGGGAACGTTACAGTTATCCTTTTTACTATGATCCATTGCGATCACTACACACGCGAGTGTAATACAAGAATATAGCACTTCAGAAATCACTTAAAAAAGTAAAAATCACTGAGCGCTCACACAACTGAAAACACTTTTTTCGAGAGAGGGAAAAAATCTAAACAGACCAAAGCAGATCTCTCACTCAAGTAAGTGGAACCTGGCACATGGGTTATATTCAAGTTGCAACCCAAACAAACAAATTAGTTATGGCCCACGTGAACTGATAAGACGTGAATGACTCAAGCAAGGCATGTCATATTTCTATCTTGAAGCCCCATATTTTGTCACGTGTTGGAAAGCCTTTCAAAGGTTAATATGGTGTCTATGAATTTATGTGTACGTTGGAAACTGAAAGGTGATCTTCATTTCAGTATTAATGTCGACAGTAATGTAAACAACACAACAATGTATTTGCGACAACACTAATGTTGCTCACAACAGCAGCATTGGAAATAATTGTCAATTATTAAATTTAAGAAATTTCAATTCTATTATAACAAACTGCATGAAGTTCATATTTTTACTGAATGGCAATAAAATAACTCGAAAACTTGGTGGTGATTAGCCGGAATGCTGCGGTGAGCCAGCTCAAGATCGCCAGACAACGTTTCCTTACTTCGCGCGCGGTTCGGGTTAAAAAGAAACTCCAAATGCATGGAAGTAATATTTCTGGGAACCTTTGAGTGGTTATAAAAAATAATTTCATTATTTTCTCCACAACTTTGTCGCTGGAAGTTTTTACTTGGAATTACAGAACAAGAAATGGCCAGCGACGACATTTTCTACTGCACGAATATAAAAAATTTCCACATACTTTATTTGAATATTTTTTAATGCAAATATGCTTTAAAGTATTGACAAATTCTGAGTACCACCATCACCTATGACAATTAAAAAACAGTGTCAATTTTTTTAATAATGAATGCTTCAATTTTACGGCATGTTTCAACGTTAGGAATGAAAACAATGTAAAAATTGTGTTTTCACAGAAAATTTGCGTTTTTAATTTATCTAAAATTATGTAAGCAAGTTACCAGTTTTTTGTGTTCACCATCGTATTCTCTACAAAATTTCCTGCAACACTGCAGGTACCGATTTTACTTAAGCTAAATTTGTAAATCCAGAAATTTCACAACAGGGCGCTCGTATATCCCATAAGAAAAGCATTGCCCATAAGAGCCCATTGTGTCTTCTGAACGTGAAAACGACTTTTTTTTTTTTCTAGAGTGAATACGTACTTGGAAGCTACCACGTCTTACCTGGGTAGGTGGGAAAGGTGCCATCCTAAATCCGTCCCTGGTTATATTAAAAAATCGAAAGGAATCGGGATAGTAATATTGAATTTGGTAAGATCTATCTGTGATCTAATACGACATAAAACTCTTAATGTGACCGTCCGATTGTGTATGATAATGATAACCAAGCAAGTCGAAAGTGAACGATCGGTGGTTCTTTACAAAGCAACATTGTATATTAAAATTATTATTTGTAATAAAATGTTATTCGACTTATCTTATATCTTGTTATTAGGGGATTATATTTAATATAGTTTTACGCTTTAATACATATATATACAAATATTACATGTACCATATAATTTCATTCAGCAAAATGTTCTCGAGTGGACCAGTTCATTTGACCTTTGGAGCCAATAATCATCGAGCCACTCTATACTCGATGATTGATCACAAACTATATTAAATAGAAAAGAATTTCGTGGACTGAAGCCAGAGCTGGATTTATAAGTAGGCTTAGTAGGCCACTGCCTATAGCATAACATTTTACCGGGTGGCAATTTCGAAGAGCGTTTGTGTCTCTAGCCGTCAAGGAAAATATATTTTGAATGTGTGATTACCACTCTTCAGGAAAAGGATAGTTTGCCCTTTAATCTCTAGAGTAGCCAAAGTTTCAAATCCACCACTGATTGAAGCTAGTGCAATTTGAGTCTTATGGGTTATCTAATATATGCTTAGATCTGTCTGACTGTCTGTAAATGTGAATGAAAAACTGTACATTATAATTACCATATTTTGTGGCGTGAAATACAGTACAGTAGAGCGTCGATTATCCGAAGTAATTGGGGGACATGGGTGTTCGGAAAACTGGTTTGTTCGGATAATCGAACTGTACATGTTTATTTGCCAAAAAGAAGTACTGTACAGTAAATTTATTCATAAAAACAGGCATCTCTTTAAGTATTACAAAGTAACGTACAAAGGCAACTTTAGTAGGAATATATAGTATGTGGTACAGTTTATTAAACAAAAATATGTACATATTACATACGCATTTTGCATGAACAATACACACAGTACACAAAATTAACGTTTAAAAAAATCCTTTATTTTGGTCAGCAGCGCCTTATGAAGGCCCCATTAGAAGCAATGTTCCGCCAGCGGTGGCTCAGTGCGGCGACTACTGTGGGAAACTTGGTTTGGGAGTGAGGGGGATGAGGGTGGGAGAGTAACAGGTGCGAGCGAGTACACAGTTCGGTTAAGCGGTCGTTCGGTTGACCGACGTTCGGATAATCGACGCTCTACTGTATGTAACATTCTTATTCGTACACACGGATTTTCAAAGAAAATGCTTTAATATCTGAAAGGAAATGCACTCTTTTGAAATTGTTTCTTTACAATTCAATAACTAACATCATTAGGAACATAAAATCTTGCCCAAATTCTGTATAACCAATGACAATAATAAATTAAATGAAACTAAAAGAGAAACATGCCATTTTTTGTACAACTTTTCTATTCGTACACTTAATAATATAAAAGAAATAAACTATTCAGAGCAAATTGACTGACAGTTCAAATACTTTGATGCGTATCCTTTGGCTTTAATTACTGCTTGACACCTGGTTCTTCATAGAATTAACCAGTTTCCGATATGTTTCAGAGCTTATTTTATTCCAGTCGGCTTGCACAACAGTTTTCAACTCTTGTTTGGACTTGACGCCTGCTTTATGGACTCGCCTCTTCAAAATTGCCCATAAATGCTCAATGGGATTTAAGTCTGGACTTTCAGCTGGTGTTTATAGTAGTTTGGGCACATTCCATATTAGCCAATTCATGTTAACTCGCGCCTTATGCTTACTGTCATTGTCTTGTTGGAATCTGTAGATAGGCGGCATGTCCATTATTTGGGCACTCTGCTTTACATTGTTCTTCAATATGTCCAAATAGACATATTAATGATACCATTAATAAACTGGATGGTACCAACACCTCTGGACGATGTACAGCTCCAAATCATTAATGACCCACCACCGTGTTTAACTGTTGGAACTGTGTTAATGTGATCATTGTCTTTATTTTATTTTCTCCAGACCCTATTTATCCCATCTGACCCGTATATATTAATCTTGGACTCGTCTGACCATATTACACTATCCCAAAATTCCTGGTCTTTGGGATATGCTCTTTCGCGAATGAAAGTCTATTCCTGCGATTCACCTTATTTACATACGGCCTCTTTCGTGGTATTCTGGCATGATATCCATGCTTCCACACGGCACGTCGGACAGTTTGATCCGACATCATCTTGCCAGCAACATTTTCTACTAACGGTCGTAACTGAGGAACATTTAGTCAGGGTTTCTTTCTCGCACTCTTTTTAAAATAAAGCGTTCATCACGTTTATTCAACCGTCTCTCTTTTTGGTTTTCTCGGCACATTCTGTGTTGAACCTTCCTCTCTAAATTTATTTACTATGAATTGAACTGTGGAGTGTGATTTATTGACTGTTTGTCCAATTTTTCTTAACGAATGACCTCTAAGGGCCAAATATAAAATAACATCCTTCAGATCGGAACTAAGTTCCTTTACCTTGCCCATTTCGAACACGCTGAGAGATAGACGATAGGCCTACAACAATACCTATGCCAGCATTCCGCTTGACGGGGAGCGCGCCTGCATGTTCAAACTTGTTACGAAGTTGCAAACTGCACGAAATCGCCCGAATAGCGGCGCCGCTGTATGCGAGGAAGATTGAAACTCTTGCCTGTACGAATAACAATGTTGCATGAAACAGCGTGTTTTTCTCTTTTCACACAAATTATACGGTCTGTTTATACACTTTGAACATACATTTTTATTGAGATTTGTTGGTGAAACCTTCATTAACATTAATTTCCAGGTACATATGAAAATGATTATATTTACTAGTAGATATGACATTTTTTCCTGGGAAATTCTATGTGTACGAATAACAATGTTACATACTGTACCACTTACATAACAGTTTGATTCACCAACATTTATAAAATTTTGTTTCCAATATAAAATATCTTAATTGTCCAGTTTGTTAAGAAGAACTTCAACTATTGATTTCTGTAGAATATATAGTATAATAAAAATAAGAAATATAATAATTCACTGAATACATTCACAGAAATGTAATGAATTGCACATGCGTCATTCTACCACAAAAAATTACATTCTCAAGGGTAGAGGAGATAGGATATTGAATGTGGATCGTAACATAAAGAGATCTGATGACATGAAATCGAAAACCATCACCTTTTCTACTGCATTCGATATAGAACCAAAACACAATTACATTTCACCCCTTCTAAGGTCAAATGGAAAATACCCGGAATTTGTTTTCTAAACATATGAAGTCACGTATGCGGTCACGAAGACGACGTGGGCAACCCAATGCTTGCCGAATGAAAGCAGTGTGCTAAGTTATGTTTCTGAAAGAGACAAAACAATATCCTGTCTGTAAACCACATCGAACCAACGAAAACAAGGGGCAACCGGGGCGGTGTCCTGGGGCCCCACGAGGGAAAATGAGCCCCGAAAGGCCGGAAGACTGTAATGGATTATACTAACTTGTATTTCGTTTTAACTGGGCCATTGGAACAAATTATTCTCAAGGCCGGTGGTTTCGTGTAATTGCACGTCTGCAGTAATAAGTCAACGATTTCCCACTATGCTAAGGAATGAATGATAGCGGGGTAAAATTATGCAAAGAACACAATTAAGCTAGGATTGCAACGGTGGTGGGAAAATCAGTGCACTTACAAAAAATAACCCAACAACTTGCACCTTAAGCCCCTAGCGTATGCAGGATTTTCTTGGAGGGGGTCGAATTGCAAAACTCGTTGGATAAAAAGCGAGATATGCTATAAAATATTTCATAATTACTACCTTTATCCTTCATTTTAAAAGTTATTCAAAGACAAAAATGTTAACCCTTAACCGACACACCTAAAAAACGTTACACTTAAAAGACACCTAGGTCCCTGTGACCCAGCTTTTTATTTTATTTTTCATGTACATAAAAAACTGGAAATGCACAATATTTGTTCATGCTGCCTTTAAATGTGTTTATTGGTAGTTGAAACAACAGACTGTTCATATGATAAAAAATATATTCACACCGTAACAATGTATTTTGATAAATATATTTATATCATGACAAAATATGCGTGTATAGAAATGAGTGTACATGAGGAAGTATCTTCGTCATTCTCTCCAATCTTCAAATGTGAGATGCCCTAATGTGCCAGTAATTAAATACTAATTATATTTCTTGTGGCCGCGGTGGCTCAGTCGGTAACGCGTCTGACTACCATGCTCAAGGTCCCGGGTTCGATCCCCGGCCGGTTCAAATCCGGGAACTTTTCTAACGGTGGAAGCGGCCCCGGCGCCTACCCAGCGTCGAATAACATGGGTACCTGGGGGAAACCCTGGGGGGTAAAGGCGGTCAGGGGCGTGATGCTGATCACATCACCCCCACTCACGACCGGATCAAGAAAGTGTGGGGCGTTACCCCCACACCCCCTATACGCCTTCATGGCGTGGTGCTATGCACAGGGGAACACTTTACCTTTACCTTTTTATTTCTTATGAACATAGAAATAAGAAAAATAACAGAACTACAGTTTGGCGCTGGTATAGTACCATTCTCACTTTTCAAAACAATTTATGCAAGGTTTTTACCATAAAAGGAACTAGATTTGTCAGTCTCCCATGCAACATGGTTTTATATCGCGGAGGTCGACAATCATAAACCTTGCCGAATTTGCACATTTTGTAGCTTATGAATTAGACGAAAGGAGACAGGTAGATGTATTCTATGCTGACCTGGCAAAGGCGTTCGATTCGGTAAATCATGACATTTTACTTCAGAAGCTATCGTATTTTAATATTTTCAAAAAGGGTAATTATGCTGGTAAAATCTTACCTAATGGACCGAAAACAATTTGTCAATTACAGAGGATTCAAATCTCGGGAATACCCTATTCCTTCCGGGCCCACTCCTTACTTACATCCCGAAAATTACTACGAAATCGCGTTGCCTTATATTTGCGAACGATGTAAAAATATTTAGAACAATTTGCTCTGACGAAGACAGCCTTGACTTGCAAGCAGACGTAAATAGATTACTACAATGGAGCGAAAATAATAGACATTCATTTAATCTTTATAAATGTCAGGTAATGGCTATAACAAACGCTCAAAAAATAATAAACTTCCAGTATCATGAAAGGAAAACAAATAGCTAAGGTAACTACATTCACGGATCTTGGTGTCACATATGACGCAAATCTATGTCTACAAAAGCATATGCATCATATCGTTAACCAAGCGTATAAGAAATTAGGTTTCATAAAATGATGTGGGGAAAATCTGAAGAGTACATCAATATTAATAACTTGGTATGTCTCCGTAGTACGCTCACTCGTAGAATATGCATCGGTAATATGGCAGCTCTTGGACAAAAAAAAAACAGATGAGGGAAATAGAGGTGATTCAGTCCAAATTCTTGAGGTATCTAAAGTACAAAGAATACAAAGTGTACCCTAAATTCACTCCATACTCTGAGCTTGTATCGCACTTTAACATTAAAAAATTTGAACGAAGGTTTAATCTTAATTTGATGAGCACGCTATATAGTATCGTATGTAATTATATCTGATATTGGAAAATGGGTAAAAATTATAATGAAGTGGTAGAAAATGATCCGAACGTTGATATAAACAGCCTGTCACTTCAATCATTCAAAGGAGCCCTACTGGCCCAGTGGAGAAAGGAGTGAGGGTTTCGTCTGTATAGTAATTAGTGAAACAATTTATGTTATGCACAAATATAATGCACAGATATATGTAATGCACAAAATGTATGTATGCCTCAATGGAACAATGTTATGTGGCATCGTTTGTTTAATAAATAAATAAATAAATATTCAGCTCCTTCTACATATTCTTCTACATTGGCAGATTCACCTCCAGTACTATCTTTCTCTAAGCTTTCCCCTGTACCTCATTCATGTTCACTATCAGCACCACTGATATTCGTCAATATCTGTTAGGGGATCATTCAAGATTGAAAGGATGTCTTCGTTCACTATCCTCGATTTAGCTTAGTCGATGTAAAGTAACACTAACGACACACCTGGGTCTTCGGGACCCAATGATAATTTATTTTGTCACATTTAGTACCCTCACAACGTTAACCACTCCACTGGAGTAAGACATGCTGTGAGTAAGAGGAAATGAAATATTTCCGCAGCATTTGTCTCAAGTGACGGTGGAAACTTCAAGTTAAACACCCACTGAGACGCGGCAACAGTAAGCAACAGAACTTCTGTTGTCTGCTTCCACTACAGGGAAACACACGGAATTTCCATGCCAGAAGTCTGCATGTTATCTTAAAGGTTACCGCACGCTGAGACGCCAGAAACGCGTCTGTTGCGTTCTGTTGCAGCGTTTAACAACGTCTCAGTGGGCGTTAAGCTTAACGCGTGAATTACAACCGGCTACTTCCAAAAACGAATCCGTTATCTTAGACGTTGAAAGGTAACGAGGGGTCCGACAGACCCGAGTGAAACTTAATTTGTCGACCATTTTGTGATACAAACTGCCATGGCAATCACCCTATGCTAGGTGCTTGCACTTTAGACGTATTTCTACGCTCTCTCGTGTGCGTCTAATTGAGTTACACTTCTTGACACAAATATCACTGACTTGTATTCCACAGAAGTCGAGATTTGTTGAACTTTAAGTTTTGAAAGTGAAAGTAATTAGAAAATATTAACTAACTCTCTGGCATTCCTAAAGCGGAAAGTGCTAGCGTCCCCTTGTAATCGAGAGATCCCGGGTTCGAAACTGATTGAGGCACATAATGGTTCAGATCACAGTTTAAACTGTAGGCCCAGTCCCGGCTAGCCATACTGTGCATAGAGTGGACTTAAAACACAAACTCGAACTTAAACTCTAAAGTGGAAAGTTTATTGTCACAGCAACCTAAACTTTTTATCCGTTCCTACAATGGGTAAGATTAATTCAGGTTTCTCCATTGTTACCAGTTTCCTTATAAGCATCTTATTTATTGCCATTTCATCTTCGTCTTGGCCTTTCTATAAGTTTCCTACAATTAGGTTTCCCAACCAGGATTCTGTAAGTTTTCTTTCTTCTCCCATTCGTGCTTTATGACCTGCCCACCGAAATCGTCTTTATTTAATAATTAATAACATCTGGTGATGAATATCGATTATCAAATTCATTATTTTTTACCCTTCTTCATTTTTCCTATTTCCGACATACGACTCGCACAAGACCCTGAATGAAAAAGAGGAGGTCAACTGAGCAACACATGAACATTTAAAAATCCTTGGTGGGAACAGTTGTTTGGCAAAAAGCACGACAAATAACGTTTTCATTTGTTTCAACCGCAGACACTGGCACAGTTCCTCTGTAAGACTTAATCCAACTCATTACTATGAGCAAGAAATTTCAATCGTGCACAATAACGTTTTGTGTGAACAACAAATCACACAGCATTTCACAGTGATAGTCGCTCCTGCGGCATACAAACATATTTTTTAGAAAATAATTTTTGGCATTATATGTTTCTGAATAGTGTTTCATATATTTACATTCCATATATAGTATTTTATAGACTGAGCCTTACACTTAACTTTTGTAGTCAACAATCATAACTAATTTATATATTACCTACGTGTAAAACGCAGATTTTCAGTTCTGAGATGGATGGTCATTGTATGTTTTAAGTCCACTTTATCCTCATATTCGGCGTTTGTTGAAAGCTCTTTCTGTTTCAATGTACACACTCTGCGTTTACAATAGACTTTCCCAGCTATATTTTCTGTTGCGTATTCTTTCGTTATTCTAACAGGCTTCTGTTTATGTTTCCTGATTCGTGTCTTTCGCTCTTGCTGCTTTCTGGTTTCCCATTAATTCCAGCCACCCTTCCTCCCCCGTTGACAATTTTCTTCAAGACTCCTTCAACAAAATAAACAAGCAAATCGTTAACTGGAATATCCTAATATAACAAAAGTCTGAATGGAATACATGTACTTACCCTACATATTTTTTTAAATATTTAAACAAGTATACAAAATTCGAACAAGTGTTCCCCGAGCCTGTGGCCGAGTGGTTAGCACATCGCGCTGCGACGCCAAGGGTCCCGGGTTCGAATCACGGTCGGGCTTGGTTGTTTGTGAATGTCCATTCATCAATTTCATCATTTCATCACTCATCCCCATCTTCGCAAATTAGCCAAGAGGCACAAAACGCGAAGTAAAATAAACTAAATCAAATCAAAATCAAATCGAACAAGTGTTCTCGGGTTACCAGTCAGGTTAAATTGGAGTTGGCTTCCAACGTTTCGAGGTCATACATTGGATAGCAATGCTAAGTTTCAGATTGGCACAGAATTTCCATAGTAAGGGGGGATCGAACTTTGAAGTTCGGGGAGGGGCAATCAATATTTAGCGCTTTAGCATAAAATTCGTATGACAATCATTATTTAGACACCATACCATTTGATGATCGTATGGTATAAAATGGACTTTACTCTGGATTATTCGCTAAGCGGCATTGCGGTGGGTGTCATAGCCATCCGCCTCTCTTCCTTCTCTCCTAAAACAAACATCTGATGCATGAAAATGTAGTGAAGTAAAATAGAGCACCGCCTACTAAATAAGAAGTCCAGTGAATTCCTTATATTACGTTACTTTTCTGCCACTTTAGGATAATGAAGGTAGAGAGATGGTTTGGCATAGCATCAGGTACGGGGGCGCCACGAGCTCAGAGACAACAAAGCGGGTGCTGAAGAGGCAGGAAGAGAACAATTTGAAAGGATTAAAGGTCGCGCCACCGTGTGAAAATATTTACTCTTTATTAAATTAGTATTATTGCCAGTTCTTAATTAATTAATGCCCTAATTATTTTCTTGCTCGATTCGCTTGCAGTGCTTCGCACAGTGTACAACAGCGGATTGAAGAAAAAGGGGATAGAGCGCTAAAAGTCACATCTAAAAAAAAAAAGTACAATTTTTACGGTTCACATTATGTGATATTATATACGAAAAGATTATTGTAGTTCTTGTCTTACCATTTACATGATATTGAACCACTTTTCCACCCCATTTCTTAGTGATGCACCCTTTTCGTTTTTGGCGCCCATGAGCAAGTGGAGAATAATTTGGGAAAGAGTAAATAGCACGGCATCCTTTGAAAGTATTGACGCAAAATTAAATTAATGTAATATTCTTGTAAGTGAGCAAATAAATAGATATAAAAATTTTCCCGCTATCTTCGCTCGCAATTATCCCTGTTTGGGTCTTGATAAGATGATTGTGAAGGATTATACTGTAGCTACATTACGATTTGATTTCCTTTTTGTTATTTAGCGTCGCTTTTCTTTCACTTTGGGCTGATCGCGACGATGAGAATGAGTGATAATATGATAAAATTGATGAAGGAACACTCACAAATAACACTCATGCACAGCCCGAAATTCAAACCCGTGGTCCCTGGCGTCGTAGCGCGCTGTGCTAATCACACCGCCACGAAGGTCGGCGGCTACATTGCCAGACACGACCAATATTCTTGGTGTTGATTGAATGTTTTAGTAAATTTTCAGGAGATGATGCCGTAGTTCATTAGGTGAATCACTTTCTAAACAGCTCAAAAATTGCTTTTGCAACAGGAAAACGGGCCATCACACAAATCGAGCGTCCCAAAGGCAAAATTGCACTAATTTTGCTTCGAATTTATTCCCCATCCAGCCTATTCACAGGACTTGGCCCATGCGATTTCTTCCTGCAGGTGCACCATTTTAACGAAGTAGTTCTATTAAAAATACTACTGTATTGTCTGTTCTGTGTGCTGTCATAATTGTACTTAATATACTACATACTAACGCATTGTAAAGAAGCCGATACAACAGGAAAATATGTAATGTAAGATGTGCATACCAAACTTGTCGCAGAAAGTGAATTGTACACGTGAGATACAATCCAGATTTGTTTTACTTTGAAATACTCTAAGCCTAAGAGGAGAATTTGTTGCAGGAGGCAACAAATTCTATTTTCACTATCTACGGCTCTGTGTATGAAACGATAATTGAATCAGTCATACGAACAAACAAGTTTTGGTTAAGACAACTGCAGCATGAATATTTGGTTTGCCCCACTGGTGTACGCAGGGTACGAGTTGGGGGAGATGATGGTGCTGCAGCTCCACAATTAGCTATGAATTTTTGAGAAAATATGAAATTCTGAAATTTTGAGAAAATCAATTTTTTCAAATGAAAGCACTAAAAAACTCTGGAAAGGGCAAAATGATAAAAGCAAACTCCCCTTAAAACGACCTCCCGATATTTGTCTTTGAACAACTTTAAAAAGGAAGGCAAAAAATAATATTTATGAAATATTTTATATCCCGTCTTCTCCCAGAACATAGTGAAGCAGCTATGTAATATCTATCTACCTTTACAATTCCGGCCGCCTCCGAAAAGGAAAATCATGCATATGCAAGTGGTGTGCCCAGTTAGATTTTTCTATCTTATCATTCAGTTGTGGGCTTTTTAACATATATTCCCCGTCCGAAAACACGGCATACACATAATTTATTTTCTGACATTTCAAATTATCTAAGAAATCAATGTGCTAGCTTTCTGCGTGTCGAATATACATACATTTTAAGATATAACTATCGACCACTTGACAGGCTATTGCATCCAAATTAAAACCAGTTACTATATTTATCAATATAATATTGGGGGGTTATGATGATCGAATTTAGTTATGAATTTTGGACTATTATCCTTATGCTTGCTGCCTTGAAATTCTTTATTTGGGAGACTGCGTTCAGGACCTTGAGGGGGATGAACATTCCTGGTGTAGGGAATCATAGTCCCTCTTTGGCCCAGTAAAAAGAATGTCTAAAGCAGGAAATGGTGGCAAAAAGATGGCTAACGAAAGTTCTTGGTATGTCACTGTATGTAGAGTTCGGTAGAGTTTTATTTTTAAACCCACTTTATGCACATAAATGCTTTTCGGGGGGACTGTGGTCTTGTAGTTTAAAGTGGAATCCGAACAACTTGTACCTCCACCTTGCATTAAACCCGGAGCCCTTTGATTACAAAGAGGTCGCATTACCACTACTCTACTCATCAAAGAAAGAAAAACTGAAACTCTTCCACAACTTTTCAAGACAGGAACTGTTCCATTTGGAACATAGAAGGGTAGGAGAAAGGTCTGTTCCTCTTTCTGATAGCGAAGGAAGTGTGATAATTTACATTGACATTTCTTAACATTTTAATGTTTTCCCCTCAAAAATAGGACGAGGCTCCAATGATTTTTTATTTCCATGTGTTAGTATGTACAGCGTAAGTTTAAATGATGTTCCCGATTTCAGTGTCTATTTATTTCATTGTAATGATACGTAAAATGACTGATATTACACACACAGATTGATAAACTCAAAATATTTTTCCTGGCGTATTATAAATGTTCTCCGTGTGATCCAAGTGTTACACGATACACATCTAGTCTATAATCAAGTTCCTGCCACACTCTTCCTAGCATGTCAGGGTCCACGTCGGCTATGGCTGCAGTGATGCGCTCACGCAATTCCACCAATGTTGTAGCATTTTCTAATTGACTTGCCACAAATCTTGTTTGGAAATGTCGCTGAACGAGAATAAAGAACGCTTTCTATTGTCCAGTGGTACCCATTTTTCTCACTGCTACTAAACTGCCTTCTGGTGGCCTTCAGCGCAACTACAAGTCTTCAATCGAAAGAAAAAGAACTTTTTGAGATTGTATTCCATAAAAAAATTACTTATGCAAGAAAAGCTCATTACCTTTCGTATAAGAAATGAACGAAATCGGGAACATCATTTTGACTTCCGCTGTATATTCAGCTACAATAAGGTATACCAAGTTTTACTCTTCCCTTTTGCTGTTTTGAGAAAAGCCTAATTCTAAAGTTGCGGATTTCGAAATAATTTAATATTTAAAGGGTTATATCTACTAACAGCGTCAATATCCAAGTAATGTGCTATTTCAGTGAGTGCTAATAGTGAGCTTTTATGCCGAGTAAAAAAAATGGGTAGTGTTGTTTAATCAAGATATTACAAGCCGAAATAAGTAAAAATACAGTGGAAACTTGTATTTTGGGCCCTCTTTATTGCCGCATAACAATGGAAAGCAACAATACCCCATAAGACAATTGAATCTATACAAGCAAGCAGTCTTACACTAACAACATATTTTTAAGAGGTATAGATAGAACCTCAGGATTGCATGTTTAAGGCCAGTGGTGGCGATTGGGTTCCAAAACCCTGGGGGTTTGGCGGTGCAAGGAAAATTTACTTTCTCTTGGTAGACAAGGCTTACCATTAAGAGGCCATAGTGAGGAGGCAAATAAAAAAAAAAAAAGAAGAGGAGTATCTATCCCTTAAATCGTCGCCAGTATTTAAGGCTGCCATTTTATTTAGAACGTGAAATCGGAACATTCTTTACAACACGACTCCTCTGTTTCCAAGCATTAATATTGTGTGCTGCAACCATCTGAGTATGTGTGTTTGCCCATTTCTTCTCATCAGGCATCAAAACAGCTGTGGTATCTGCGAGTGTTTTTACGAAGCTGTTACACATGCACGGAATGGTCAATCCACTCGACAATGCGAGATTCTAACTGTGGGCTGCGAACTGAACGCAGGCAGTTCTCGAATATTTCTATCTGATTCGAACCAGAACACCACTAATGCGTCTTGTCCTCCCATGTTTGTAGCTCTCATAAAAGCCGAAACCCAACAAATTCTGCATATTCAGGCACTCGCAAGTGTTCATAATTGTGATTGATTCATTGATCTGCTTTATTTTACTTCGCCTTTTGTGCCACTTTTGGCTAATTTGCGGAGATTGGGATGAGTGATGATATTATGAAATTGATGAATAGACACTCAAAAAACATACATGTCCAGGCCGGGATTTGAACCCGGTATCCCTGGCCTCGTAGCGCGATGTGATAACCACTCCTCCACGAGGGGCGGCTGTTTAAAGATGCTTATCACAGCTTCCTCAGTCTTGTCATATATCGTCACGAAACAAAGGACGTTTTCTCGAATATAGCCAGATCGAGAAACAATTAATGCACAGTTCCCAACACATCTAATGTTTCGTCTCTCAATGTGATCAAATGGTTGTCTACAGTGCGTGCCCAATGGAGGGTTGGTGGGGTCATAACCCCCTTTGACAAAGTATTCCTTAAAAGAAAAGAACGTCAAAGACAGACAAATATGTCAAAATGAGGACTGACCACCAAAAATAGTATTCATAACTCCTCTCCCTTCCGAAAATTCTGGGGATACCACTCTTTATCTCGGACACATTATTTATAATGAACTCACCAGAAGTTTTTATCATTTCGTATTGGAGACTTAAGTAAGATCGTTCTTCCCGCAGGTTTGTATATGATCCTTTAGGGTGTTGTCTTCGCACCTAACCTTAACAAAGCCCTAATTTTCCATCCTTGTGACTTGGATCTTCAAGACTTTAGAAGATTGATTGAACTGCTTTATTTTACTTCGTTTTTTGTGCCACTTTTGGCTAATTTGCGAATATGGGGATAAGTGACGATATTATGAAATTGATGAATGGACACTCAAAAACATCCATGCCCAGGCCAGGATTCGAAACCGGAACCCCTGGCATCGTAGCGCGATGTTGCAACATCCTCCAGTTGGACACCAGTCGTCACAAAGTTAGTCCGCTACTCCATTTGTCGGGAACATTAGACTCTTAGTAACTCATCAAGGCTTGCTGGGTAACAAGAATAACAAAGCCAATATCTGAAATATCACCATCTGTTGTAGGTTCACACATGCATATGCATTTTTCTATTATATAAGGTTACAAACCGCATACACGGAATTTGGTCCGGGCACAACTAAATCATCACTCAGAACTTTGTTTTTCAATTTAATTTTCAGTTGATTTGTGCAGTTTATTTCTTTCTTAATAAACTGCTCCAATACCCGGTATTGCTGGATTATTAACTTTAGAGAAGGAGACCTTCGATCTCTTCGACTCTCGACCTGTACTAGCACTACACTGAGGCTCTGGAAGTTCCGCTGTCGTCATTGTGTCCTTCTTTGGACCCCAACTGGAACTAGAAGCAGACTTCGTTACTTTTAATTTTCAAATCACTATATCTTATAAAGCCACCAATGGACACTGACTGATCACTAATCGACTGTATGAATTGTCACACGTACCTCTGAGGTCTCATTAACCGATTCTATTGTACAGATCAACCGGGAAATTGAATATTCTCATATTCTAGAACGTTCAGCAGGAAAACGATTCGATAATATAGCCAGTAGTAGTTCGACTCCTCCTCTTATTCAAGAACGTTCCCTCTCGCGCTTTCCAGAGATTAAAAATTACAACGAATCGTCCTACTTGTGGCGATAGAGTCCAGCGCAGATAATTCTGCCGTGCGATGCGCGAAACAACTAAAGAAGCAGTGTTGCTAATGGAGCAGATAGAAAAATCGCTGCAGTGCGCCGATGCACAGCTGTTACGTACAACAATAAAATTTGAGAATTCAGGTCTATCTAACGTTGAGTTTTAGACGCCATTCATTATATCAGGACTAGGATTATTAATATGTACTAACAAGTGGCTTTGTATGTAGCTACATACATATGGACTAAAAATTCGCAAAATATGAACTAACACATAAGTAAAATTACGAAAATTTCTGCAAAGAAGACTTCTTCATACGATTCCTTATTTGAGTGATTTCAAACAAAATAAAAAAATATATATATTATTTTTCATTGCATTAATGCACTGGTGGCGTTCTAACTGTTCACTCCCAAAACCCGTATACACTGGTATGGAACTGCAACGGCAGATAATAACATGCCAACGTGTTAAACCGCTACAATTGCACCATAACACTCCTCCTCAAGCAGCATTATTATTTCCTCTCTGAGATCGGCGACAGTCGGTTGCCTTTGTTGTACATTTACAAAGGATGCCGGCTTCCACAACAATAACAAGTACACACACTGCCACTAGATGATAAGCTGAGCGGCTTTTTCTTTTGTTATGAACTAGGGCCGGCGCTAGTCATTTTGCCTCCCTGGGAGGTGGCGGCAGATGCCGCTCTATTTCGAGCCCCCCCCCCCCCGGTCATTACGCAGCAACGGAAAATTGAAAATCAATATATTCCTAACTAAAACATCAAAATATAAAATAAATAATGAGACTTCTTATGCTATTTCAATACTATTCAGCGCAAAAGAATATCTTGCTCGATCACAGTTTTCAATAGGCTTATTTTTTTCTTCTCTTCAAATTTTGTCGCTCTGGGCGATGGCACGGTTCGCCCTCCCCTTCCGCCGGCCCTGCTATGAACTTGGTCACACATCAAAGCATGGCAATTTTAACACAGAAAACAATATGTATCGCATTAAGCAGCAAAAATTACAGCCTCCTCTATGCAATTTCTACAAGAACACGTGCCGGAGCCAGAGTTGAAATGATGTTGGAGCCACATAATTTATTTATTTTGAATAATTCCAAAATTATGAAATATGAACAATTTGTTGCTGCTGTTCGCTGCTCTCTTGCCAAAATGCTTTATTGGGATGCTAACACCATGACTGGCTTCCTCCTTCATGAACTCGTGCACGTTGCTTAGAATTTCCCGAGCTTGGCTATGCAAGGTTTTTGATTTCAACTTCGACAGAACTGGAGGCATTATGGAATTTAACGTTCATTAGCAAACACACACTTTTACATACACACACACAATACACGCGCACAACGTCAAACCGGTCAAATACTTAGTATAAAATAAAAATATGGTGCTTCCAATCTAACAAAACTCACCGCCACTTTACCTGCCTTTCCCCTTCCGTGACAGAAATAGTGCTTCTTTAATACAGTTGGCAACACTAGTTACTAGCTAGCCAATGAACATGCACTGCATAAAAGAAGCAACCACTACGCCGTGCTATATTGCCACATTACCATCCCTGCCGAACGGTGGGAACCGCGAGCTGGAGCCCTATTCAATTTTTTTCAATGATGTTTGCGCGAGTGTGTCCAGGAATGGAATGACAATATGGCAACAATAGCGAAGGTTTTCGAGCAGGGTAGAACACGTGATGCTAAGAGAGAGGGAGACGAAACGAAAATTCGTTTCTACGCAACGGCAAATTTATGTGTGATGCACTCTACCTTTGTTGTGCAGCTTCCAAATGCTGACAAGTCTTTCCATAGTGCTCAAGTTCGCTGCGACAACACCGAGAGCGCAAGAAAAGTTTACGTGCAATATTATGAACAACAGGGTTATAGAACATTCTTCGTCGTGCCTTGATAATTATTTCTCTCTTTAAGTCATCGTTCCATTATTCAAAAAGACAAAAACCTATTTTTTTCAAAAGTAAATTGAAAAATTTCCGATCCCCACCTTGGATACGTGCTATTAACAATAAGAGGGTTATAGAGCATTCTCTGTCTTGTCTCGATAATCATAACTCTCAAATTATGATCACATTATTCAAGAAACTAAAAGCCTCATTTTATCTAGTGTAAACAGAAAATTTTCGGGGGGTCTCGAGCCCCCAAAGCCCTCCCCCCTTGGATACGTGCCTGATGTCAGATTAAGATCGATGACTTGCCTGTTGTATGCAGTAAAACCGATCTCATTTCAAAACCTTTCTACGCTGAATATGACATGGTTTAACAAGTTCAACAAGGGATGCTGGACGGCGTGAGGAAGAAAATGAAGGGGTGATGAAGCACCCTTCCCCACCTCCTGGCGGCCCCCCTGATTCTAAGTAAACCCAAACTCATACACGAAAATAGTTATCGAACTACTAACACCGAAAACGTTACCAACTGTATATTGCCAAGTTCATACTTAATGCCAATCTTACGTACCTACAAGTTTCTTCTGAACAATTTAATAAGTGTAAAATATCAACACTATGCCACGAAAATTTGAGTTTCTGTTGTGTCGGCACGGTGAGGTTGTCAGTTTCGTGCATGCTTTGGGGCAACGAAATCTTATGACTGGACAAATGATTTTTCAATTGTGTGTGTTACATAGTTAAGACATGGAATAATATATCCTTTCAATTCCATTTTTCTTTAAAGGGATAAAAACATTTGTGGCAGGGATAAAAATAATTTTCTTTTGCAGGGGATAACATTGGCGGGGAAATCACCGGCACCCCCTTCGCTTAATTCGCACACTGCTTAACTCATTTAATTAATAACCTTCCTAAAGTACCACTCTTTTTCCTCTCTGTCTTAACACATTTTCCGTAACCTTCGTTTCATTACTAACATAAAAAGTAAAGTGTTCCCCTGTGCTTTGCACCAAGCTATGAAGGCGTATACGGGGTGTGGAGTTAGGGCCCCACACTTTCTTGATCACGGCCGAAGGTGGAGCCGCCTTCATCTCCCAGATTATCCTCCACGTACCCACTTTATATGACGCTGGGCGGGCGCCAGAGCCGCTTGAACAGGTGGAAAAAATCACGGCTCTCTCGCATGGTAGTCAGACGCTAGCTGAGCTACCGCGGCTTTTATTACTAACAATGCAGATGCCATTAATTTAATTCAATTACTAGCAAGTAAGATCTTACAACCAAGTTCGTTTCTAGAACGCCGGAACAATCTTGGTCCACTATATCCATGAGACGTTAACTACATTTAGCTCTAGTGCCTTGTACATACATATAATTGAAATCATCAATAAAGAAGGTGGAAGAGAAAAACGGGGGAACCGAAATTCCGCTGATCTGACGCCCTTGTTTATTTTAAAGGTAGCAGGGCACTAAGCACCTACCCCTGAACGTATGCGGGTGTCGGTTTCAGGGGTTCCCCCTTTTTCTTTCCTTATCTGTTTATTACTGAGGGAAATGCAGGGCTTGAAGCTGAACACTAGTTGTGGAAGCATTCCCTCTCATCCCGCGCTGCGGCGACCTATTGAAAGAATACGCTGCATTCTTTATGGAACCAAAACACAATTATAGTCCACCCCTTCCAAGGTCAAGTGGAAACCACCTGCATTTGTTTTCTAAACATATGAAGTCACGTACGCGGTCACGAAGACGACGTGGGCGACCCAATGCTTTCCGAATCAAGTTATGTTTATTCCGTACTGAAAGAGTCAAACAATACCCAGTCTGTAGGCCACATCGAACCAACGGAAAGCGACGTAAAATAACGAAGAAATAACATACCACAAAGAGCATATAGATATATCACATATTTAATAATAATAATAATAATAATAATAATAGGTAAAATGTAAAGTTTCCCGCGCATATAGCACCGTGCATGAGGAAAATTCAGGGAAGCCAAAAGGTACTATTTTTTTTTGAGTCGGTGAGCTTCAAATAATAATAACAATAATAATAATAATAAACGTCTGTTTGTAATGAACGACACAAACTGCAACGAAACTTTGTATCAAGATACTTTGAGAGTTACTTACAGACATGTACTTAATTTTACATTCATGTAAACAATGTATGTTTCATAATTCCCGGGTCTCTTTGGTTATTCCTAGAACACCCTTGTTTATGAGATGGGGGCCTAGTGTTGTGTAGGCCCACCAGATCAAAACAAACATTGGAGGAGCAAGGGAGTTTGTGCTTTCTTCATAGCATTGCTAGCGACGTCTGCCCTGTCACGAATTCACAGCTCTCATAAACAAATGAGTGTGAAATAATGTGTAACTTTAAAGACAAGAGAAGAATTCGCACGAAACCTAGTGGTGTACAAAGATGGGTAAAGTAAGGTTGAACCCGCATTATTTTATTTTTTAAGAAATAAGCTTGAAATGATAGTGAGGAAACAACAACACCAAAAAAAGAGAGGTTTGGCAGAAATATTGACCTGCTTTCCTGATGATACATACCACATTTCATTTAGCATAACAAAGGGCTTCCAGCCATTGGATGTAACCGTCACTTAACCTTACATCCATGCATACACCTACCTATATGTACATATGTATGTATGTATGTACGTAAATATATTTATGCATATTCACTACTTACCCATTTTTGACATTTGCAACGCTCTGTAGAAACTAAATATTCAGAGCTTAATCTTCGAAACTCAACAAACAATAGATGTACAATTTGCCAGTAAGACATTTACTATTGAGTGCATAGGTGTGGGGGGGGGGGGGAGCGGGAACAAAATAGAAAACTTACAACTCTGCTAAGATGGTAATTACTGTAAATTTAGAGCTTTTAGGCAGATTTTCTTACAGTCGCTGTATACCTTTGAGGACTAGAGTGATAATTCATTTGAGTAAAATTGGGTCAAGGTCTTCGGTAAGGCGGGAGGAAAATGGATTTTCGCTATTTCGCGCGATTACAAAATGCTGTAAGTTGAGAGATGTTTAGTTTTTCTTTCGGCGAAGTGACGAACTTGATTCATTGATTGATTTGGTGTTTAAGTCCACTTTATGCACAATAAGGCTAATCGGGACTGGACATACAGTTTAAAGTGGGATCCAAACTATTATGTGCCTCTACTGGGTAGAAGTGGCGAACTTGTTTCAACAAGTTAAACTTACTCTAACCTCTGGCGTAACTACTCTAACCTCTGGCGATATCTTGAATTGTACAAACATTGCCACAACAATAGAAACAGTGCTTTCATGTCGCATAAATATCTACACATTCAGTTGCTTGCTATAAACGAGTGGTATAAGCTACTATTTTAAACAGTGGATCTACAAGCTGATGGTCGATTTGCTGACTGGATTGGTTTTCGTAGACACACCCGCATAATGTCGTTCGAAGCTGTGCTTCAGAACAACTCAGGGCATTTATTAAATGCCTTGATACCCATGGAGAACATGATAAGCTGCAACCCTAGCTCCAACTTGTTCAAACACAAATCTAGAACATATTTTAAAAACGAAGATTAATTGTTTCTCAATGAAACTACTCGTTACGACCCTGTTGATTTAAATTTTACAACTTTGTTCACTACAATGATAACAAACAATTCAGGATTTGAGGAATACAAGGGTGGAGGAGCGGCACCTCACGGTCGTACACATGATTGACACATGCGTACATGATCATACCTTAGCCTACAAGAAAAATTGTCATTTAACCAACTTTTACCTCAAGTATGCATTTTGTATGCGATATTTAATGGGAATAAAATTTGACTATTCCTAAAAAAATATTTCGGTCCCCCCTTTTTCTTCTATCTTTCTCGGCGACACTGTAATGTTGACTGAAGCTCTTTGATATTTTCAAAATAAAATGTTTCCTCTATTCGGAGGAACGTTGTTGTCCATACCTTACTTTCTTCTGTTTTGTTATTTTACGTCCTTTTTTTACCTCTCGAGGTTAATCACAATACAATAAGGATGAAGGATGAATTGATGAGACAGATGACGGAACAAACACACATCGATTACCCAAGATTCCAACCTAGGATCAGTGTGTGAAAGTGCAACCCCCCTCTTTGAAAGGTTAGCCCCCAGTCCCTGGTTTCTATCCGGCCCTCGGGATTACTTCGTGCTTTAGGCCTAATCCTTCAAATCTCTTCTTTCACCTCACCCTGGGTGCCAAGCGAGCAGATTATATTTGAGCCGGAAATACGAAAGGGGGGTTTCACATAACAATTTATATTTTTAGTCCCTGGTTCGTTACGCATGTACATCAAGTGAATAAACAACTGGTTTAAAATGGACAGTACTGTAGTTCTTAGAGTTAATTCAGCAAATCATAACATTTCTAGTAGGGCCTCCTCGATGGCGCAGTGGTAGCGTCGTCGCCTTGTAATCAAGGGGTCCCGGGTTCGATATCCGGTGGAGGTACATAGTGGTTCGGATCCCACTTTAAACTGTATGTCCAGTCCCGATTAGCCTTACTGTGCATAAAGTGGGCTTAAAACACCAAATCAACAACAACAGCAACAACATTTCTAGTAGGATTATATTGTTTATTATACGTTGTTATATATACACATATTTACATATCGTTTCCATGTGTGTCTGCATACACCAAATTAACAGAGCTCTAAATCAACATAATTGCGCACCTATGGCTTACACCATCGGCACTTCCTTTACCTCAGAGTTAGCAAAACTATCTCTGCGGGCCTACCCTCAGCTGAAATGATATTCCGTTCATTACAAATGCGTTTCCTTACGCCTTTACTCTTTATTTTGGGCATCAATTATTCAATACGGAAATATCCAAATATTCAAAACTTTTCTAAAGGGGACTTGGGACAGCAAACAGGGCTTGGCTTACACCAAATGCTACATTCTTATAATAGTCTAGCCACCAAAAGTGGACTAAACTCGAGGAGACATTCCTCGTCGTCGAAAGATGGGGAAACACTGTTTTCTATAAAAGCCCAATTGGCTTTTTTATAGTCTGGGTAAACGTCTGTGGACGTGGACCACGTAGCGTTGGAAAATTCCACTGTAACACTCATTGGAAAGACATCTCCCCCAATGGGGTGATAAAAACAGGGGAATCTAATATCCAGTAAAGCACAATCCAATGAGCACATACACTTACATCCAGTAATAACATAAAAGTACACACCTGAAAAACATATTACTTTACCCTACACCTTGTAGCTGGCCAGCAATTAATTAACATATTTCCAAAACCAGTAATGCTCAATCCGACCATTACAAGTGCTCCGAGGTTTTTCTTGGCTATGACATTTATGGTACGAAGGTTTCATACAAAAGATACAAATAACAAGTACGTACAGGAGACAAGCAAGTTGCTTGAAGCAACAGAGGGTTTCGTACCAAAGCAACAAAATGCAAGGGATACAACACCTGGATCTTCTTTGTAATCTTCAAAACAGCATTCACTGCAGGTGAACGGTGCAACTAGACTATAGAAAAAACGAACCTTTCCGAGAGTCACCCAATCTACAGGCAACTGAGCTGCTTATTTCGTCGCCCCGGTGTGGTTTCTTAATGTTCGTTTCAAACGACACTTGTTTCTTGTTTACTTATTCTTCTGAAATCTGCTTTGGCCTGAATCTTCCTTAATGCATCAAAATATCTGCTTTCGAAAATTTTAATGAGCACGTTTTAAGAACATCTCAACGACCAGAATGAGTGATGATTAGACGAAATTGATTAAGTGATACTCAGAAAGAATACTCATGCCCCTGGCGCTGACCACTCCGACGGTTAGTATATTTCATTTTACATAGAACTTTAAATAATATTTTTCTTCCATGTGCAGCAAGTTGTACCACAGTTATGTACGGAATTTGGCAACTTCGACATTACCGTTAACGAAACAAATAGTTGATGAAGGTACGATGAATAAAAACGAACTATAAAGATCACATTTTATGTATTTTCCGTCCATAATTATAATACATGAATAAAGTTAACCCACAGTTTTAAATTTTCACATGCAAATTTGCTTCATTATTCGGCCTGGTTGATTAGAGGATAACAGCAGTGTACGTAAAAATGATCAAGCATAGCGTTATGGACCTCAGGTTGAAATTCTAAGTAAAGCATGCACGTGCGAAAATCCCTCCACTTATTTCATGAGTTCATGATTCATGCTTATGTCACGTCGTAGATATGTAAAAAGAAGTTAGAGCGGTGTTTACAGTGTAACTGCGAATGCTCTATGCTATGGGTACTAATCAGAAAGTAGTATATCCATAGTTGAACTCACACTGACAGACAAACAATTTTATCGACATGTCAATTATTCCATAATACTAGATTTAAGACTACTTTCAATCCAATTTGCAATTATTTCAGAGCAATCGACAGGTATATGTTGTCAAATTGTTTACCCTCACTTACAAACAGACAAACCATTTGAGAACATTTTGCCGAGAGAAGTTGCCATAGGCATAACTTGCCGGGAGCAAGGGCGGGCAACCGCCCCCCCCCCCAAAAAAAATAATCAGGTGTTGAGTGAAAGAGAGGTATATTCCACACATAAAATGTCAGAGACAGAAAATAGTTCAGAACTCAATGTGCTGTCAGGAATGTGTGAATATAAGAACACTAATCATAAGTTTCAACTCAGAACTTTCTTGTGTGTGAGGAACAACATTTACGAGAACATTTTCCAAATTTGAAATGAATTGTTCATAACATTATTGACAACCTCCGTGAGTTCAGGATGCTGTGAGAATTCTTTCTTGCCCTCGAAGGCTCAGGACCAATACACTGTATACTCAAAACTACTGGGCACCAAATACTTCGCCTTATTGCTGTTTTGTAGGTATATTAAAGAAACGAATGATATTAATAGGTCCAAAATTATAAATAAATTTTACTCGGACGCAACTCGTCAAGAAAGGAAACTGAAGCTTCATTAGATTTTTGATTGATTTGGTGTTTTAAGTCCACTTTATGCACAGTAAGACTAATCGGGACTGGACCAACAATTTAAAGTGGGATCCGAACCACTTTGTACCTCCACCGTGTATCGAACCCGGGACCCCTTGATTACAAGGCGAGGACGCTACCACTGCGCCATCGGGGAGGCCTCTGAAGCTTCATTAGAACTAGAAGCTTCACTCATACTTGTGTGCTATATGTGGTATGTGGCGGATCGGATTTATATGTTATATAAAGATCGAAATAGGCTATGCATAAAAACACCTTCGAAATTGTATTATGGTCTATATATGTTTATGACCTCACGGATACTCTTGGGGATGCCACGTCTCACATGATTACAAATACTGAAGGAATTCCCGTCTAAAGCCCACATTTCTTGCGTGGCTGGGTACCATTATTTTTCAACATAGATAGCCCAAACTACTGTATTTCTATCACTTGTATTTGAAGAATGTATATCGTTTACAGAGGAGGAATTGATGAGTTACTGGGCTCATTTATAGTTTTCTTTTGCATTAATAGAACCATGATGCACTAGAGGTATTTACTGCTCAACATGAGTGAGAAAACGTGCTGCAAACAAATTGTAAAATAACACGACGCGTTTTACACGCTAAAAAATAGTTTAAGTATACTGTGCTAGATGAAACTAAATTCAATCAAACAACCTCACATCGGACTGCATACTTTGCACACCATGGCACAGATTTTTCAAAGGCCTGAAATTCTGGCCAAAGCACATGACCTGTTTTCTTGAAAAATATTATTATTTAATGAGGATACAGAGGTAAAAAAATGATGATAAATAATTCAGAATCACCCCTTCCCCTCTCCAGGTACACTTTGGACGTCATCGTATATACATGGTTGAGCTCTGATTCTTGTTCTTTAAAAAATGGCAGAAATACAAAGAGCGAACTATCGTGCCCTCTCACAGAAAAGACTACAAAATTTAGAAAGAGAACTACATTGGTTAAATGTCCAATTTATAAAGTAGGTATTGTCCAGGTTTTCAGGGCTTTGGAAATACTGTGTGGTCCTTACGGCATGGAGGAAGTCCTGCTCTTCACGACCACCGGAAATTACATGAAATCGTGGAAGATATATGCATGTGAAAATTTCCATACAAGTCGATATTTCTCTACGGCTCAAGTGCTGGGACGTGCACAGTGGATAGCAGAAAGTCAACGAATCTGAAAAGTTTCATGCTTTGTGACGTATAAATTATCTTGTTAAGTTGTTGTTCTAACCTGGCTTCATACACTAATACGATAATCGGGACTGGACCTACAGTTTAAAGTGGAATCCGAATCACTATGGGCCTCCACCAGGTATCGAACCTGGGTCCCTTGATTACAGTTTAAAGAATATTGACAACAATTGTATTTGTAAATTCCCACGTGAGTAACCAAATGTTACTTTAAGTATCAAAAATATTAAATTGAATATTTAAATGCGGACAGTTTGCAATATATTAAATAATTCTGGCATCAGCGAAAGTGCATGATCATCATCTATTCACTGTTGAAACAGTTTGACCTTAACTCCTTCAATATTAAAATTTCTAACATGTACCATTTGAAACAAGTATTTTCAGGTGGGGAAGGCCACCTTAAAACAAGCCCCCCAAGGACTAATATTTGCAATCAGAAAGAAGAATGCTCTTTTATCTCCTAAGTTTAAATTAAGTATAACAACAAAAGTTTGCTGTGTGTTTAAAATTTCTATTCGGCTTGTTAATTTTCCAATAAATAATTAATGGTTTTAAAAGTTTAATTAAAAATTGATTTTATATTAATGTAACTTTATAATTTTACAAATACAGTAGTTATGGGATGAAAAAAAATCGATCCTGCCCCCCCCCCCCCCAAGTTAGGTCCCAAGTTACGCCCATGGAAGTTGCTATTTAACATATCTATCAAATTACAAATTTCAATTTATAGCTCGAACAGTTTCGGTCACGTCACAACTTTAAAATTCAGGGTGATTCGAAAGTCGAAAGAGAAACACCCATATAATTTCTACAGATATTATAAACCGTGAATGCAATCACGTGCAGTATGTAGTCTATCTGTCCATACCTTACTTTCTTCTCCTGTTTTGTTATTTTACGATATTTTTTTACCTCTCTAGGTTAATCGCAACACAATGAGAATGAATTGTTGAAAGTGGATAGAAAGTTTTTTCTTTTTTTCTCAAATGGGAATAGGCAAATGACATATCAAATTCATATAAAATTTTCTGAAAAATTGAATGGTGAAATCTGGTTTTAAGATATCTGTATTACTTTCGAAGTTACGGGGTGTCAAAAAGTACCGACGTATAAACAGGCAAAAACATGGAACCACCCAATTTCATGACAACGCATAACGTTAAACCAATAATATCATTATCATTATGTCTTGGACTAAAGAGTGCAACAAGAATACCCGCTCCAACTTTAAATCCGCTTATTTTTTTTAATTGGAAAGGGGATCATGTGTCATACCGAAATAACGTGAAATTTTCTGAAATATCACATTTTGAAATCCTTTTTAAGGGATTTTTATTCGTTTTTGAGTGTCTGCATAATATAAAATTACGTACTTAATCATGGTTCTCCTGAACTCGAGAACTGTCAAAGATGTTTGATGTGTTACTTATCCCTATTCCCATTTGAATAAAGGTTAAATCAAATATGTCGAATCCAATATGGCGGACGGGGTATCTAACATGCCTCAGAGATGAAGCACTTTATCTCCTAATACCGCATATGGCTACATTAAGAGTCGATGTTTCAACTCGAACAGAAAATGTAAATTTTCAATAAAACTTCAAAAAAGCGAACTTCTAGTCTTTATATCGAAAATTAACAGACTATAACTGGGTAAATCTATGCGATATTGAGGATGTCAATACACTAACTAATAAGTTTTATGATATTTTATATAATATTTTGAATGACTGCGTACCACTGAAACGCATCAAGGTACCTAAATATCCTGTGTGGTTCAATGGTGACATTATTAGGAAAATAATTATATCATTACAAAAAGTGGGAAAAAGGTAATTGCAACGCAGAGTATCATGAAGAGAAATACAAGAATCTTAGGAAAGAGATAAGGAAAAGGCTAACAGCAGCGTACAAAGCGTACATCCGTGAGACGGAGGAAAACATAGGGATAGATGTAAATAATGTATGGACTTATATTAGAAATAAAAAGAAGGATTCAGGTAGTAATACGTTTGAATACAACAATGAAATCTTACACAATGGGCACGATATTGTAAATGCATTTATTACCTACTTTCTATCGGTGTACAAAGATGCTTCACAGTACTCTATAGTTGAATCAGATAAGTGCGAAATCGGAGTGCTTTCCGAACTCGATATGTCGCATATCGAATTGAATGATATCGAGGAAGCAATTAAAATATTGAAAGCCAAAAAAGCAGTTAGGATTTACATCATTCCTCCCTATGTGGTCAAGGGGTGCGCTGAACCGCAAATAAAACCATTGAGTATAATAATCAATAACATTTTAGAACATCACAACTTCCCATCAAAATGCAAAATCACTAAAGTTAATCCCTTCCCAAAAAAAGGCAAATGCAAAGAACGTTGATTGCTTTAGGCCAGTGTAAATTCTCTCAGTTTTTTGCAAAGTGTTTGAACAAATAATGTACGAGAGAATAATGGCCAACGTACGACCGGCTATATCTCCCATGTAACATGGTTTTATATCGCGGAGGTCGACAATCCCAAACCTTGCCGAATTTGCACATTTTGTAGCTTATGAATTAGACGAAAGGAGACAGGTAGATGTATTCTATGCTGACCTGGCCAAGGCGTTCGATTCGGTAAATCATGACATTTTACTTCAGAAGCTATCGTATTTTAATATTTCTGAAAAGTAATTATGCTGCTAAAATCTTACCTAATGGACCGAAAGCAATTTGTCAATTATAGAGGATACATATCTCGGGAATACCCTACGCCTTCTGGGGTGCCACAGGGATCCAATTTGGGCCCACTCATTTTCTTACTCTTTATTAATGACCTCCCGAAAATTATTACGAAATCACGTTGACTTATATTTGCTGACGATGTAAAAATATTTAGAACAATTTGCTCTGACGAAAACAGCCTTGACTTGCAGGCAGACGTAAATAGATTACTACAATGGAGCGAAAATAATAGACATTCATTTAATCTTGATACATGTCAGGTAATGTCTATAACAAACGCTGAAATAAAAAGAAACTTCCAGTGTCAGATGGGAGGAAAATAAATAGCTAAGGTCACTAAATTCACGGATCTTGGTATCACGTATGACGCAAATCAATGTTTTAAAGAGCATATGCATCATATCGTTAACCAAGCATATAAGAAATTAGGATTGATAAAATTATATGGGGAAGATCTAGAAAGTACAACAATATTAATAATTTTTGTATGTCTCCCTAGTACGCTCACTCGTAGAATATGCATCGGTAATATGGCAGCCCTTGGACAGAAAAAAACGTATGCGGGAAATAGAAAAGATTCAGTCCAAGTTCTTGAGGTTCATAAAGTATGAGAAGACAAAGTATATCCTAAATTCAATCCGTACTCTGAGCTTGTATCGCAGTTTAACATTGAAGAAATTGAAGAAAAGTTTAATCTTAATTTGATGAGCATGTTATATAAAATTGCAAATAACAAAATAGACTCTATGGGGTTAATATCTGTATTACAATATCATGTACCTCAAATGAGAAGCAGACCGAAAACCGGTTTGTTTGATGTACCAAAATCTAGAACAAATTATGTACGCGTAAATATATCTCCGATGTGGAAAATGGGTAAAACTTACAATGAAGTAGTAGCAAATGATCCGAGCGTTGATATAAACAGTCTGTCATTTCAAACATTCAAAATAGAACTACTGGCTCAGTGGAGAAAGGGGGGGAGGGGTTCGTCTGTATAGGAATTAGTGAAACAATTTATGTTATGCACAGGTATATGTAATGCACATATATAATGCACAAAATGTATGCATGTCTCAATGGAACAATGTTCTGTGGCATCATTTGTTAAATAAATAAATAAATAGATAATATCTGGAGAAAATATATAGGTGGTTTCCAACTCTTGTATTGGATTGGAGATAATTTACACCGGGATTGTTTAGCATTTTCTTTGTCGTAATATTGTGTTTATTTTTGCGGATGTAGCGTCAACAGATTCTGTGATATGGATGTCTCACCTCGCATCGACTCTTGTCCCTCACGGCCAGACAGAAGGACCGTCCGATAGAGATGTGTTTACCTACTATCTGTTAGGTCTATGAGATTTTTGAATTTGTAGATTTGAGACACTGATCGTTCATACGGGCTGATGGACTTGGACAGAAACACTTTACACATTCGCTAATCAGTTTCCTAAAAGGAATGTAAAATAACCCAAAAATATAATATAAAAATAATATGGCAATGAATATCGTGTTTAGTAACTTTACAGAAAATCATGAAAAATAAAGTTGGATATTACACAGCCTTTACCCAGTCAGAACTATATTTTTTAATATATATTAAACATAGCTTGTTTATTGTGATAAATGTGAGGTAAAAGGTAAAGTTCCCCGTGCAGATAGCACCGTGCCATAAAGGCACATTTAGGGGATATAGGTATAGGACCCCTCATATTCTCGAACTCGATCTCGGCCATTTGGAGGTGATGTGATGAGCAGCACGCTGCCACCGCCTTTACCCCTCATGGTTGGCCCCAGGTAGCAATAGATTTGAAACTGTGTGAGCCCAGACCCGCTTTATGCGGGGACAAGGCCGGAAAAAAATCCGAAAGTATATCATGCCCCACCCGGAAATCGAACCCTGGTCATCCGCTTGGCAGTTAGACGTCCTGAGGAAAATAACTTCCATTATTTTTTTATCACATCATTCGTAGCACATATTTTGCAATATCAACTTTATAATAAAAGATGTTTGTATTTCGACGTTCACAAGATGGGACGTTTGACTTCCAATATACCTACATCACACGATGCAGTTCAAAGTGATTCCAGCGAAGGAACTCAAGGTCGAAATGGAGCAGTGGACATGCTGTGAGCAACTTCCACAAATGTTCTCTGGGGCTGCTGTGTTTTTATCAACAACGAAACACAAGACATTAGGTTCCAAGCATGTGTGTGGGTATCACGAATCGAGGCATTGCAATCTGAACTTCTAACCTGTCACGTTTCTCCTTTCCTTCTCAAGTCACAAGGCAGCTCATTCTGATATGCTTACGTCACGGGGAACGACCTACGTTGTTTTATTCACGTCTGCTGAAAGGTTTTTGGAAACTATGAATTAAGTTAATGAGAAGCGGAAAATTGAAGGATCTTTTTTTGTGATTGGGTGCTTGTTTATTTACTCATCATTGCTTATATGCACAATTAGCTGAATTGATTGATTGATTGATTTGGTGTTTTAAGTTCACTTTATGCACAGTTACGCTAATCGGGACTGGATCTACAGTTTAAAGTGGGATCCGAACCACTAGGTGCCAGGGACCCTTTGATGACAAGGCGACGACTCTGCCACTGAGCCGTCGAGGAGGCCTCACAATTAACTGAACAGCGACGAGAGGATAACGGTGTATAAAAAGTGAAAATGAAGGGCAGGGAATTAAGCGTCAGCGGCACTATCTCGGCAGTCGCCTGAATAGACTCAACAAGACAACGAGAACTCTTTAGGCTGTCGTGAGATGTGAAGCAGTGACCACCCAAATATAAATACGTATATCCTTTACCGAGAAAAATGAAAAACGTAATACAACTGATAGCGAGTGGTTGGAGCTGCAATCAAGGTTCCCCGGGACAGATTCCACATTAAACTGTAATTCCAAACACGGTTAAAAATATATGCTAACTAACTTACTCTATTGTATTTACACATACGCTGAGGAATTTACGTAGAGGCTTCGCCGATAGGACGTTGATCTTGTAAATATAGGTTCCAGGATTTGATTTCGTTTGGGGTCACGTTTCAAGTTGTCCTTGTCGCGCTTTGAATTTGTACCTCCAGTTCGAACAGATCGGGCATACAGTGGACGTAAACTTCCGCTCGATTCGGTAAAAAATAATAATACTGGGAAAATACATCTGCAAGAGTGAAAAAGCAGCATTAGGCTTCTTACTAATTTCCTGGAAGCGCCATTGAATTCATGGCAGAAATAGACGTTATTTAATTTCGTTCGCATTAAGACGATCCGATTTTATGATGTTATTTATCTAAATTTAATTTTTCTTCGATTTCTTCCACACTTTTACGTCAACCATAAAACTTTACGTTATTTTACAGAATGAAATATTCAATGTTTGTCTCGCATTCTCAGAATATAGTATAAAAATTTGTAGCGTAACTCATGGGGGGGGGGGGAGCAGAATATTTTCTTTTTTGCAGCTCATAGAAATATCATCCAGAAATATTTTGATAAATAGGTGTTACATTTGCAAAATCATAAAATTACTGATTACTTTAATCCTCGGGTTTCAGGAGTTAACAAAAGTACCATTATCTCGTGATAAACCCAAACAAATTGGGAGCAAGTGTCTCCTATGCACCTACTAAGTTACGCCTATGGTTGCTGCACATAAATACGTCGCTGAAAACCCATAACAGTTTGAAGAATCAGTGATTCCTTCCTATTAGGCTGCAACAATAATGAATGAATTGAAGCGGGACGGTGCAGTTTACAGGTATCTGAATACCTTAGTGGTAGCAACTGTCGTCTTTGACTGTCTCTAAGTCATCGAGCAACTTGGCAACAATATTAAACGTACAATAGCATTGTTACATTCAAAAAGGCATATTTGAAAAAATATAAATTCTATTCACATTTTTACATCACATAAATTGGTATTGAATTTAATTGATAGTATTTACGTGCAGAGAATGTTCTGAGAAGCTTCAAATTCGATAGCCCCCTTAAACACACCAGTACCTTCAACAAAACGATTTTTGCAGAATTGGTCTAATTACTTTTGGGACAGAACTTGCATAATATATAGGCTGTGTCCTAGAGAACAGTAAGTTTACAGTCAAGAAACAAAAAACAAAATAGGTATTGACTTTGTTCTTCCCTCGTTTTTTAGTCTGTGGTTTTACTCCCTACACATCGCAGTAATTAAGTACCAAAAGACGTTTCTTCACTTCAACTGAATCTTAATCTTTTCTCGCTATCGAGGTTGAAGCAAGAAAAAATAAGTGGGGAAAATAACTAAACAACATGTATTTACCCGTGATAGGGCCTCTCTAACTTTACACTTTTAACGGACGTATTTTTAGCTCATGACTTCCTTCAGACACTAACACTAACATTAAGGCACACGACACACAATGTAACCTATCCTAACAAAACATTACCAAACCAATTACACACTTATGTGATTTTGTATATGTATTCATAAATATTATTAATGTTGAACACTAACACACATTTACCTCCTACTATTATTAACGTTTATTTTAATCTTACTTATCTCCTCGTAGAATGCTGTAAAACCAACGTTGTTCAGGAAAACCGAACAAATTTGGTTCTTCATGCCAATGTCACAGCGAATTACTGTAAACAAAAAAATAAGGAAAATAAAGGATGAATCAAAAAGGGAACCCGTAAAAGAAAAATCGCGGAACTCACGCCCTGAGTTAATTTTAAGGT
>NW_028143497.1:0-82000 GCF_977018435.1 Lepisma saccharinum
AAGAAATGAAGATAAGAGAGAATGAAGTGTGAGAAGCAATTAAACGGATACGAATTGGGAAAGCAGCAGGATGGGATGGAATAGCACCAGAATTTATAAAATATGGAGGACCAAGAATGGCTGAAATACTACTGAATATATTAAGGGAAGTATGGAGAACTAAGACTATACCAGAAGAGTAGAAAAGGAACATAATTGTTCAAGTACACAAGAAAGGGAGTAATAAGGAATGTGATAATTATAGAGCAATATGTCTATCATCAGTTTTATATAAGATGTATACGAATATATTGGAAAGGAGGCTGAGAAAAATCATAGAGGGAAAACTTGAAGAGGAACAAGCTGGATTTAGACCTGGGAGACAGACTCAAGATCACATTTTTATATGAAGAACAATGATGGGGAAAATGTTGGATAAAAATATAAGAATATACTTAGCATTTCTAGACTAGAAAGCGGCATTTGACTCGGTACCTAGAAAATATCTATGGGAGGCATTAGAAAGTAAGGAAGTACCTAAGGAACTTATTAAAGCAATAAGAAGTGTATATAAGGATGTAAAAGGAATAGTAAGAATAGAAGGAAACGAGTCTAAGGAATTTCAAATAGAAAAAGGAATTAAACAGGGAGATAGTCTCAGTCCTTTACTTTTCATTAATGTAATGGATGAAATAACTAAAATTTGCAAAAGAAGAACCCCAAGAGTACAAATAGGATATTGGAATATGAGAGTAATACAACTGCAAGTACTGCTATATGCTGATGATGTAGTCTTAATTGCTAGCAGTGAAGAGAATTTACAGAGGAGCGTAATAGAATGGGGAGAAGAACTTGCGAGAAAAGGGATGAAGATTAATATTAAGACAAGTAAAGTTATGCAGGTGGCAAAAGGAGAAAAAATCATGAAATAGCAATTAGATATGGAAACGTGAACTTGGAAGAAGTAGATGAATATGAATATTTAGGAACCATCATAACAAGTGATGGTAGGTGTGATGAAGAAATCCTAAATAGGAAAAGGAAAGCAAATACAGTATATTATCAGTTCAGTAAAACAATAATGGGAAAGAAAGAAGTGGCAGTAAAGACAAAAATGCAGCTATACAAATCAGTATTGGTCCCTACATTAACACATGGAATGGAAAGTTTACCACTTCAAGATAAACATCTGAGTAAAATTCAGGCTAGTGAAATGAAATACCTGAGAAGAGCTGTTAATAAGACTAGGAGAGATAAAGTGAGGAAATAAGAAGAGAAGTGGAACAGGAGTCGCTAGAGAAAATAATTGAAAGGAGACAGCTTAAGTGGTGGGGACATGTATTGAAAATGAATGAAGACAAAAAGATAAAACAAATTTAAGAAGTAAAGGTAGGAGAGGTAAAGGAAGACCAAGGATAACGTTTGAAGACAGAATGGAAAATATTGGAAGAGAAAGGAATAAGACAATAAATATGATGAAGAGAATGATGAGAAACAGACAGGAATGGAGGAGATGGATCGAGGCAACCAACCCTACGCTATGATGGCAGAAGGGGACTAGAGGAAAAAGAAGAAGAAGAAGAAGACCAAGGAAGAGATGATTTCAATTAAAATGTTGAATTATTTAGCTTTTCATACCCTGAAAGCGTTTTAATACTTGATTTTTCGAGAAATACGAGTTCAATGCTAATATTCGTTTGAAACTCATTTTCTCCACAGACCAAGCCAGAGATGATTTTCATTAAAATGGTTAATTATTATGCTTTTCAGAGCCAGAGAAGCGTTTTAATTATGATATCTTGATTATAGTATCAAACCTTGATTTTTCGAGTAATAAGTGTTCAATGCAAATTTTCGTTTGAACTCATTTTCTCTACAAACCAAGCCAAAGATGATTTTCATTAAAATGGTTAATTATTATGCTTTTCAGAGCCAGAGAAGCGTTTTAATTATGACATCTTGATTATAGTATCAAAACTTGATTTTTCGAGAAATACGAGTTCAATGCAAATTTTCGTTTGAACTCATTTTCTCTACAAACCAAGCCAGAGATGATTTTCATTAAAATGTTGAATTATTATGCTTTTCAAAGCCTCAAAAGCGTTTTAATTCTCACATTTCGTCTATAGGTTCCAAACTTGATTTTTCGAGAAATTCGCGTTCAATACTAATACTCACTTGAAATACATTTTCCATACAGACCAAGCCAGTAAAGATTTTCTATAAAATGTTGAATTATTACGCTTTTCAGAGCATGAAAAGCGTTTTAATTATCACATTTCTTCTAAACGAGCAAAACTTGATTTTTCGAGAATTTCGAGTTCAATGCTAAAATTCGTTTGAAATTCCTTTTCTCTACAGACCAAACCAGAGATGATTTTCATTAGAATGTTGAATTATTATGCAGTTCAGAGCCTGAAAGGAATTTTAATTATCACATTTCGACTACCGGATGAAAACTTCATTTTTCGAGAAAGTCGCGTTCAATGCTAGTATTCGATTAAAACTCATTTTCTCCAGAGACCAAGCATGAGTTGATTTTCATAAAAATGTTTTGTGAGCCTGAAAGGTGTTTTAGATATGACATTTCGAATGTAGGATCGAAACTTCATTTTTCGAGAAATACACGTTTAATGCTAATATTCGTTTGAAAGTATTTTTAAATTTGATTTGATTAATTTTTATTTTTCTTTGCGTTTTGTGCATCTTGGCTAATTTGCGATGATGGGGATGAGTGATGAAATGATGAAATTGATGAATGGACATTCACAAACAAACAATCCCGACTGGGATTCGAACCCGGGACCCTTGGCGTCGCAGCGCGATGTGCTAACCACTAGTCCACAGGATCGGGCTTGAAAGTAATTTCGTCTACAGAGCAATCCAGAAATGATTTTCATGAAAATGTTGTATTATTATGCTTTTCAGAGCCTGAAAAGCCTTTTTATTCTGATATTTGGACTATAGGATGAATACTTGATTTTTCGAGAAATTCACTCTCGTGTGAAACTACAGACGAAGCCAGAAAAATAAAGGTAGCCTCGGAAAGGATGGATTTAGTAGAAGACGACAAGCAAGGAAATGGAATATCCGAATTGGAACTTGGAATATTAAAACAATTAATGGGAAAGAAGTGGAGATTGTTGGAGAAATGGAAAAGTATAAACTAGCAGTACTAGGACTAAGTGAAGTAAGGAAGAAAGGCAGTGGTATAATGTGAATTGAAAGAGGATATGTGCTGAGATATGTTGGAGTAGGTATAGGAAGAAGAGCTAAGGAGGGAGTTGGAATAATAGTTAATGAGCAAATGGAAGAAAGGGTGGAATCATGGGAACCAATGAATTCTAGGATAATAGTAGTTGGACTGAAAATGGAAGAAAGAATAACAATAATACAAGTTTATGCCCGACAAATGATCAGGACATATTGGAGAAAGAAGTTTTCTATACTCAATTACAAAGAGTAGTGAATAAAGAGAATGAAGAGAATAGGAAGTTAATATTGATGGGAGATCTTAATGGTAGAACTGGAAACAATAGGGTAAGGTCACATGGTTGTATGGGACCATATGGAGGGGAAAATGTGATAAATGAAAATGGACAAAGATTAATAGAATTCTGTGTAGAGAACCAATTGCTACAAGGAAACTCCTTTTTCCAGTATAAGAAAATTCATAAAATCACTTATGAAGCTGAGGGAAGGGAGACAAAGAGTATAATAGACTACATATTTTACGCAAGAGCACATCGATATGCCTATATGGATATAAAGGTAATTCGAGGTGCTGAATTGAGTACTGACCACAGACTGCTAATAGCTATATCAAGATTTAAGAGGAATAATAGAGAAAGAGATAGGAAGTTTGAAAAGATACAAGTAAAGCAGCTGGCTAAGGAAGAGAAGAGAAAACAGTATTAGGAACTAGTAGAAGAAAAATTGAATGAATTGGAAATAAGAGGAATGGAAATTGACAGTATGTGGGAAAAATTTAAGGAAGTGATACTATATGCAGCAATTGAATTATGTGGCAAAGTAATTGTGAATACAAAAAGGAAAAGAACTAATTGGTGGACGGATGAAGTAAAGAGGAAAGTAAAAGAGAAAGCATGGAAGAATTACCTAGAATTAAGATCAGACGAACATAGGTTAATAAATGTGCAAAAAAGAAATGAGAGTAAATTGGCGGTAGAGGAGGGAAGTTTTCTATACTCAATTAGAAAGAGTAGTGAATAAAGAGAATGAAGAGAATAGGAAGTTAATGGTAGAACTGGAAACAATAGGGTAAGGTCACATGGTTGTATGGGACCACATGTAGAGGAAAATGTGATAAATGAAAAAGGACAAAGATTAATAGAATTCTGTGTTGACAACCAATTGCTACAAGGAAACTCCTTTTTCCAGCATAAGAAAATTCATAAAATCACTTATGAAGCTGAGGGAAGGGAGACAAAGAGTATAATAGACTACATAATTTACGCAAGAGCACTTCGATATGCCTATATGGATGTAAAGGCAATTCGAGGTGCTGAATTGAGTACTGACCACAGACTGCTAATAGCTATAACATGATTTAAGAGGAATAATAGAGAAAGAGATAGGAAGTTTGAAAAGATACAAGTAAAGCAGCTGGCTAAGGAAGAGAAGAGAAAACAGTATTAGGAACTAGTAGAAGAAAAATTGAATGAATTGGAAATAAGAGGAATGGAAATTGACAGTATGTGGGAAAAATTGAAGGAAGTGTTACTCTATGCAGCAATTGAAGTATGTGGCAAAGTTAGGGTGATAACAAAAAGGAAAGGAACTAATTGGTGGACGGATGAAGTAAAGAGGAAAGTAAAAGAGAAAGCATGGAAGAATTACGTAGAATTAATATCAGAGGAACGTAGGTTAATATATGTGCAAAAAAGAGGAGGCAAATCGAAAATCATGGGAGAAGTTTGGAAATGATATTGAACAAAGTTTTGTAGAACATAGAAAGCAGTTCTGGAATATGGTGAAAAGCCTGAGAGGAAAATGTTGAAAAGCAGCAAGAGCTATAAGAAATAAGGAAATTGTACTAGTCATAGGAAGGGAGAATGTGATGGAGAAATGGAGAAAATATTATGAAGAAATGTTCAAGGATAGGACAAATGAGCAAGAACAAATGAGGTGCAGGAACAGGAACAGGAGGAGGATGAGAGAATAAGAAACAGAGAAGAGGAGGAGCATGTAGATGAAGAAATGAAGATAACAGAGAAAGAAGTGAGAGAAGCAATTAAACGGATACGAATTGGGAAAGCAGCAGGATGGGATGGAATAGCACCAGAATTTATAAAATATGGAGGACCAAGAATGGCTGAAATACTACTGAATATATTAAGGGAAGTATGGAGAACTAAGACTATACCAGAAGAGTAGAAAAGGAACATAATTGTTCAAGTACACAAGAAAGGGAGTAATAAGGAATGTGATAATTATAGAGCAATATGTCTATCATCAGTTTTATATAAGATGTATACGAATATATTGGAAAGGAGGCTGAGAAAAATCATAGAGGGAAAACTTGAAGAGGAACAAGCTGGATTTAGACCTGGGAGACAGACTCAAGATCACATTTTTATATGAAGAACAATGATGGGGAAAATGTTGGATAAAAATAAAAGAATATACTTAGCATTTCTAGACTAGAAAGCGGCATTTGACTCGGTACCTAGAAAATATCTATGGGAGGCATTAGAAAGTAAGGAAGTACCTAAGGAACTTATTAAAGCAATAAGAAGTGTATATAAGGATGTAAAAGGAATAGTAAGAATAGAAGGAAACGAGTCTAAGGAATTTCAAATAGAAAAAGGAATTAAACAGGGAGATAGTCTCAGTCCTTTACTTTTCATTAATGTAATGGATGAAATAACTAAAATTTGCAAAAGAAGAACCCCAAGAGTACAAATAGGATATTGGAATATGAGAGTAATACAACTGCAAGTACTGCTATATGCTGATGATGTAGTCTTAATTGCTAGCAGTGAAGAGAATTTACAGAGGAGCGTAATAGAATGGGGAGAAGAACTTGCGAGAAAAGGGATGAAGATTAATATTAAGACAAGTAAAGTTATGCAGGTGGCAAAAGGAGAAAAAATCATGAAATAGCAATTAGATATGGAAACGTGAACTTGGAAGAAGTAGATGAATATGAATATTTAGGAACCATCATAACAAGTGATGGTAGGTGTGATGAAGAAATCCTAAATAGGAAAAGGAAAGCAAATACAGTATATTATCAGTTCAGTAAAACAATAATGGGAAAGAAAGAAGTGGCAGTAAAGACAAAAATGCAGCTATACAAATCAGTATTGGTCCCTACATTAACACATGGAATGGAAAGTTTACCACTTCAAGATAAACATCTGAGTAAAATTCAGGCTAGTGAAATGAAATACCTGAGAAGAGCTGTTAATAAGACTAGGAGAGATAAAGTGAGGAAATAAGAAGAGAAGTGGAACAGGAGTCGCTAGAGAAAATAATTGAAAGGAGACAGCTTAAGTGGTGGGGACATGTATTGAAAATGAATGAAGACAAAAAGATAAAACAAATTTAAGAAGTAAAGGTAGGAGAGGTAAAGGAAGACCAAGGATAACGTTTGAAGACAGAATGGAAAATATTGGAAGAGAAAGGAATAAGACAATAAATATGATGAAGAGAATGATGAGAAACAGACAGGAATGGAGGAGATGGATCGAGGCAACCAACCCTACGCTATGATGGCAGAAGGGGACTAGAGGAAAAAGAAGAAGAAGAAGAAGACCAAGGAAGAGATGATTTCAATTAAAATGTTGAATTATTTAGCTTTTCATACCCTGAAAGCGTTTTAATACTTGATTTTTCGAGAAATACGAGTTCAATGCTAATATTCGTTTGAAACTCATTTTCTCCACAGACCAAGCCAGAGATGATTTTCATTAAAATGGTTAATTATTATGCTTATCAGAGCCAGAGAAGCGTTTTAATCATGATATCTTGATTATAGTATCAAACCTTGATTTTTCGAGTAATAAGTGTTCAATGCAAATTTTCGTTTGAACTCATTTAATCTACAAACCAAGCCAGAGATGATTTTCATTAAAATGTTTAATTATTATGCTTTTCAGAGCCAGAGAAGCGTTTTAATTATGACATCTTGATTATAGTATCAAAACTTGATTTTTCGAGAAATACGAGTTCAATGCAAATTTTCGTTTGAACTCATTTTCTGTACAAACCAAGCCAAAGATGATTTTCATTAAAATGGTTAATTATTATGCTTTTCAGAGCCAGAGAAGCGTTTTAATTATGACATCTTGATTATAGTATCAAAACTTGATTTTTCGAGAAATACGAGTTCAATGCAAATTTTCGTTTGAACTCATTTTCTCTACAAACCAAGCCAGAGATGATTTTCATTAAAATGTTGAATTATTATGCTTTTCAAAGCCTCAAAAGCGTTTTAATTCTCACATTTCGTCTATAGGTTCCAAACTTGATTTTTCGAGAAATTCGCGTTCAATACTAATACTCACTTGAAATACATTTTCCATACAGACCAAGCCAGTAAAGATTTTCTATAAAATGTTGAATTATTATGCTTTTCAGAGCATGAAAAGCGTTTTAATTATCACATTTCTTCTAAACGAGCAAAACTTGATTTTTCGAGAATTTCGAGTTCAATGCTAAAATTCGTTTGAAATTCCTTTTCTCTACAGACCAAACCAGAGATGATTTTCATTAGAATGTTGAATTATTATGCAGTTCAGAGCCTGAAAGGAATTTCAATTATCACATTTCGACTACCGGATGAAAACTTCATTTTTCGAGAAAGTCGCGTTCAATGCTAGTATTCGATTAAAACTCATTTTCTCCAGAGACCAAGCATGAGTTGATTTTCATAAAAATGTTTTGTGAGCCTGAAAGGTGTTTTAGATATGACATTTCGAATGTAGGATCGAAACTTCATTTTTCGAGAAATACACGTTTAATGCTAATATTCGTTTGAAAGTATTTTTAAATTTGATTTGATTAATTTTTATTTTTCTTTGCGTTTTGTGCCTCTTGGCTAATTTGCGATGATGGGGATGAGTGATGAAATGATGAAATTGATGAATGGACATTCACAAACAAACAATCCCGACTGGGATTCGAACCCGGGACCCTTGGCGTCGCAGCGCGATGTGCTAACCACTAGTCCACAGGATCGGGCTTGAAAGTAATTTCGTCTACAGAGCAATCCAGAAATGATTTTCATGAAAATGTTGTATTATTATGCTTTTCAGAGCCTGAAAAGCCTTTTTATTCTGATATTTGGACTATAGGATGAATACTTGATTTTTCGAGAAATTCACTCTCGTGTGAAACTACAGACGAAGCCAGAAAAATAAAGGTAGCCTCGGAAAGGATGGATTTAGTAGAAGACGACAAGCAAGGAAATGGAATATCCGAATTGGAACTTGGAATATTAAAACAATTAATGGGAAAGAAGTGGAGATTGTTGGAGAAATGGAAAAGTATAAACTAGCAGTACTAGGACTAAGTGAAGTAAGGAAGAAAGGCAGTGGTATAATGTGAATTGAAAGAGGATATGTGCTGAGATATGTTGGAGTAGGTATAGGAAGAAGAGCTAAGGAGGGAGTTGGAATAATAGTTAATGAGCAAATGGAAGAAAGGGTGGAATCATGGGAACCAGTGAATTCTAGGATAATAGTAGTTGGACTGAAAATGGAAGAAAGAATAACAATAATACAAGTTTATGCCCGACAAATGATCAGGACATATTGGAGAAAGAAGTTTTCTATACTCAATTACAAAGAGTAGTGAATAAAGAGAATGAAGAGAATAGGAAGTTAATATTGATGGGAGATCTTAATGGTAGAACTGGAAACAATAGGGTAAGGTCACATGGTTGTATGGGACCATATGGAGGGGAAAATGTGATAAATGAAAATGGACAAAGATTAATAGAATTCTGTGTAGAGAACCAATTGCTACAAGGAAACTCCTTTTTCCAGTATAAGAAAATTCATAAAATCACTTATGAAGCTGAGGGAAGGGAGACAAAGAGTATAATAGACTACATATTTTACGCAAGAGCACATCGATATGCCTATATGGATATAAAGGTAATTCGAGGTGCTGAATTGAGTACTGACCACAGACTGCTAATAGCTATATCAAGATTTAAGAGGAATAATAGAGAAAGAGATAGGAAGTTTGAAAAGATACAAGTAAAGCAGCTGGCTAAGGAAGAGAAGAGAAAACAGTATTAGGAACTAGTAGAAGAAAAATTGAATGAATTGGAAATAAGAGGAATGGAAATTGACAGTATGTGGGAAAAATTTAAGGAAGTGATACTATATGCAGCAATTGAATTATGTGGCAAAGTAATTGTGAATACAAAAAGGAAAAGAACTAATTGGTGGACGGATGAAGTAAAGAGGAAAGTAAAAGAGAAAGCATGGAAGAATTACCTAGAATTAAGATCAGACGAACATAGGTTAATAAATGTGCAAAAAAGAAATGAGAGTAAATTGGCGGTAGAGGAGGGAAGTTTTCTATACTCAATTAGAAAGAGTAGTGAATAAAGAGAATGAAGAGAATAGGAAGTTAATGGTAGAACTGGAAACAATAGGGTAAGGTCACATGGTTGTATGGGACCACATGTAGAGGAAAATGTGATAAATGAAAAAGGACAAAGATTAATAGAATTCTGTGTAGACAACCAATTGCTACAAGGAAACTCCTTTTTCCAGTATAAGAGAATTCATAAAATCACTTATGAAGCTGAGGGAAGGGAGACAAAGAGTATAATAGACTACATAATTTACGCAAGAGCACTTCGATATGCCTATATGGATGTAAAGGTAATTCGAGCTGATGAATTGAGTTCTGACCACAGACTGCTAATAGCTATAACAAGATTTAAGAGGAATAATAGAGAAAGAGATAGGAAGTTTGAAAAGATACAAGTAAAGCAGCTGGCTAAGGAAGAGAAGAGAAGACAGTATTAGGAACTAGTAGAGGAAAAATTGAATGAATTGGAAATAAGAGGAATGGAAATTGGCAGTATGTGGGAAAAATTTAAGGAAGTGATACTATATGCAGCAATTGAAGTATGTGGCAAAGTTAGTGTGAATACAAAAAGGAAAAGAACTAATTGGTGGAGGGATGAAGTAAAGAGGAAAGTAAAAGAGAAAGCATGGAAGAATTACCTAAAATTAAGATCAGAGGAACATATAATAACATATGAGGAAAAAAGAAATGAGAGCAAATTGGCGGTAGAGGAGGGAAGTTTTCTATACTCAATTAGAAAGCGTAGTGAATAAAGAGAATGAAGAGAATAGGAAGTTATTATTGATGGGAGATCTTGATGGTAGAATTGGAAACAATAGGGTAAGGTCACATGGTTGTATGGGACCATATGGAGGGGAAAATTGATAAATGAAAATGGACATAGATTTATACAATTCTGTGTTGACAACCAATTGCTACAAGGAAACTCCTTTTTCCAGAATAAGAAAATTCATAAAATCACTTATGAAGCTGAGGGAAGGGAGACAAAGAGTATAATAGACTACATAATTTACGCAAAAGCACTTCGATATGCCTATATGGATGTAAAGGCAATTCGAGGTGCTGAATTGAGTACTGACCACAGACTGCTAATAGCTATAACATGATTTAAGAGGAATAATAGAGAAAGAGATAGGAAGTTTGAAAAGATACAAGTAAAGCAGCTGGCTAAGGAAGAGAAGAGAAAACAGTATTAGGAACTAGTAGAAGAAAAATTGAATGAATTGGAAATAAGAGGAATGGAAATTGACAGTATGTGGGAAAAATTGAAGGAAGTGTTACTCTATGCAGCAATTGAAGTATGTGGCAAAGTTAGGGTGATAACAAAAAGGAAAGGAACTAATTGGTGGACGGATGAAGTAAAGAGGAAAGTAAAAGAGAAAGCATGGAAGAATTACGTAGAATTAATATCAGAGGAACGTAGGTTAATATATGTGCAAAAAAGAGGAGGCAAATCGAAAATCATGGGAGAAGTTTGGAAATGATATTGAACAAAGTTTTGTAGAACATAGAAAGCAGTTCTGGAATATGGTGAAAAGCCTGAAAGGAAAATGTTGAAAAGCAGCAAGAGCTATAAGAAATAAGGAAATTGTACTAGTCATAGGAAGGGAGAATGTGATGGAGAAATGGAGAAAATATTATGAAGAAATGTTCAAGGATAGGACAAATGAGCAAGAACAAATGAGGTGCAGGAACAGGAACAGGAGGAGGATGAGAGAATAAGAAACAGAGAAGAGGAGGAGCATGTAGATGAAGAAATGAAGATAACAGAGAAAGAAGTGAGAGAAGCAATTAAACGGATACGAATTGGGAAAGCAGCAGGATGGGATGGAATAGCACCAGAATTTATAAAATATGGAGGACCAAGAATGGCTGAAATACTACTGAATATATTAAGGGAAGTATGGAGAACTAAGACTATACCAGAAGAGTAGAAAAGGAACATAATTGTGCAAGTACACAAGAAAGGGAGTAATAAGGAATGTGATAATTATAGAGCAATATGTCTATCATCAGTTTTATATAAGATGTATACGAATATATTGGAAAGGAGGCTGAGAAAAATCATAGAGGGAAAACTTGAAGAGGAACAAGCTGGATTTAGACCTGGGAGACAGACTCAAGAAAGGAGACAACTTAAGTGGTGGGGACATGTATTGAAAATGAATGAAGACAAAAAGATAAAACAAATTTAAGAAGTAAAGGTGCAAGGTAGGAGAGGTAAAGGAAGACCAAGGATAACGTTTGAAGACAGAATGGAAAAGATTGGAAGAGAAAGGAATAAGACAATAAATATGATGAAGAGAATGATGAGAAACAGACAGGAATGGAGGAGATGGATCGAGGCAACCAACCCTACGCTATGATGGCAGAAGGGGACTAGAGGAAAAAGAGGAAGAAGAAGAAGACCAAGGAAGAGATGATTTCAATTAAAATGTTGAATTATTTAGCTTTTCATACCCTGAAAGCGTTTTAATACTTGATTTTTCGAGAAATACGAGTTCAATGCTAATATTCGTTTGAAACTCATTTTCTCTACAGACCAAGCCAGAGATGATTTTCATTAAAATGGTTAATTATTATGCTTTTCAGAGCCAGAGAAGCGTTTTAATTATGACATCTTGATTATAGTATCAAAACTTGATTTTTCGAGAAATACGAGTTCAATGCAAATTTTCGTTTGAACTCATTTTCTCTACAAACCAAGCCAGAGATGATTTTCATTAAAATGTTGAATTATTATGCTTTTCAAAGCCTCAAAAGCGTTTTAATTCTCACATTTCGTCTATAGGTTCCAAACTTGATTTTTCGAGAAATTCGCGTTCAATACTAATACTCACTTGAAATACATTTTCCATACAGACCAAGCCAGTAAAGATTTTCTATAAAATGTTGAATTATTATGCTTTTCAGAGCATGAAAAGCGTTTTAATTATCACATTTCTTCTATACGAGCAAAACTTGATTTTTCGAGAATTTCGAGTTCAATGCCAAAATTCGTTTGAAATTCCTTTTCTCTACAGACCAAACCAGAGTTGATTTTCATTAGAATGTTGAATTATTATGCAGTTCAGAGCCTGAAAGGAATTTTAATTATCACATTTCGACTACCGGATGAAAACTTCATTTTTCGAGAAAGTCGCGTTCAATGCTAGTATTCGATTAAAACTCATTTTCTCCAGAGACCAAGCCAGAGTTGATTTTCATAAAAATGTTTTGTGAGCCTGAAAGGTGTTTTAGATATGACATTTCGAATGTAGGATCGAAACTTCATTTTTCGAGAAATACACGTTTAATGCTAATATTCGTTTGAAAGTATTTTTAAATTTGATTTGATTAATTTTTATTTTTCTTTGCGTTTTGTGCCTCTTGGCTAATTTGCGATGATGGGGATGAGTGATGAAATGATGAAATTGATGAATGGACATTCACAAACAAACAATCCCGACTGGGATTCGAACCCGGGACCCTTGGCGTCGCAGCGCGATGTGCTAACCACTAGTCCACAGGATCGGGCTTGAAAGTAATTTCGTCTACAGAGCAATCCAGAAATGATTTTCATGAAAATGTTGTATTATTATGCTTTTCAGAGCCTGAAAAGCCTTTTTATTCTGATATTTGGACTATAGGATGAATACTTGATTTTTCGAGAAATTCACTCTCGTGTGAAACTACAGACGAAGCCAGAAAAATAAAGGTAGCCTCGGAAAGGATGGATTTAGTAGAAGACGACAAGCAAGGAAATGGAATATCCGAATTGGAATTTGGAATATTAAAACAATTAATGGGAAAGAAGTGGAGATTGTTGGAGAAATGGAAAAGTATAAACTAGCAGTACTAGGACTAAGTGAAGTAAGGAAGAAAGGCAGTGGTATAATGTGCCTTGAAAGAGGATATGTGCTGAGATATGTTGGAGTAGGTATAGGAAGAAGAGCTAAGGAGGGAGTTGGAATAATAGTTAATGAGCAAATGGAAGAAAGGGTGGAATCATGGGAACCAGTGAATTCTAGGATAATAGTAGTTGGACTGAAAATGGAAGAAAGAATAACAATAATAGAAGTTTATGCCCAGACAAATGATCAGGACATATTGGAGAAAGAAGTTTTCTATACTCAATTACAAAGAGTAGTGAATAAAGAGAATGAAGAGAATAGGAAATTAATATTGATGGGAGATCTTAATGGTAGAACTGGAAACAATAGGGTAAGGTCACATGGTTGTATGGGACCATATGGAGGGGAAAATGTGATAAATGAAAATGGACAAAGATTAATAGAATTCTGTGTAGAGAACCAATTGCTACAAGGAAACTCCTTTTTCCAGTATAAGAAAATTCATAAAATCACTTATGAAGCTGAGGGAAGGGAGACAAAGAGTATAATAGACTACATATTTTACGCAAGAGCACATCGATATGCCTATATGGATATAAAGGTAATTCGAGGTGCTGAATTGAGTACTGACCACAGACTGCTAATAGCTATATCAAGATTTAAGAGGAATAATAGAGAAAGAGATAGGAAGTTTGAAAAGATACAAGTAAAGCAGCTGGCTAAGGAAGAGAAGAGAAAACAGTATTAGGAACTAGTAGAAGAAAAATTGAATGAATTGGAAATAAGAGGAATGGAAATTGACAGTATGTGGGAAAAATTTAAGGAAGTGATACTATATGCAGCAATTGAAGTATGTGGCAAAGTAATTGTGAATACAAAAAGGAAAAGAACTAATTGGTGGACGGATGAAGTAAAGAGGAAAGTAAAAGAGAAAGCATGGAAGAATTACCTAGAATTAAGATCAGACGAACATAGGTTAATAAATGTGCAAAAAAGAAATGAGAGTAAATTGGCGGTAGAGGAGGGAAGTTTTCTATACTCAATTAGAAAGAGTAGTGAATAAAGAGAATGAAGAGAATAGGAAGTTAATGGTAGAACTGGAAACAATAGGGTAAGGTCACATGGTTGTATGGGACCACATGTAGAGGAAAATGTGATAAATGAAAAAGGACAAAGATTAATAGAATTCTGTGTAGACAACCAATTGCTACAAGGAAACTCCTTTTTCCAGTATAAGAGAATTCATAAAATCACTTATGAAGCTGAGGGAAGGGAGACAAAGAGTATAATAGACTACATAATTTACGCAAGAGCACTTCGATATGCCTATATGGATGTAAAGGTAATTCGAGCTGATGAATTGAGTTCTGACCACAGACTGCTAATAGCTATAACAAGATTTAAGAGGAATAATAGAGAAAGAGATAGGAAGTTTGAAAAGATACAAGTAAAGCAGCTGGCTAAGGAAGAGAAGAGAAGACAGTATTAGGAACTAGTAGAGGAAAAATTGAATGAATTGGAAATATGAGGAATGGAAATTGACAGTATGTGGGAAAAATTTAAGGAAGTGATACTATATGCAGCAATTGAAGTATGTGGCAAAGTTAGTGTGAATACAAAAAGGAAAAGAACTAATTGGTGGAGGGATGAAGTAAAGAGGAAAGTAAAAGAGAAAGCATGGAAGAATTTCCTAAAATTAAGATCAGAGGAACATATGTTAACATATGTGGAAAAAAGAAATGAGAGTAAATTGGCGGTAGAGGAGGGAAGTTTTCTATACTCAATTAGAAAGCGTAGTGAATAAAGAGAATGAAGAGAATAGGAAGTTAATATTGATGGGAGATCTTAATGGTAGAATTGGAAACAATAGGGTAAGGTCACATATAAGATGTATACGAATATATTGGAAAGGAGGCTGAGAAAAATCATAGAGGGAAAACTTGAAGAGGAACAAGCTGGATTTAGACCTGGGAGACAGACTAAAGATCACATTTTTATATTAAGAACAATGATGGGGAAAATGTTGGATAAAAATAAAAGAATATACTTAGCATTTCTAGACTAGAAAGCGGCATTTGACTCGGTACCTAGAAAATATCTATGGGAGGCATAAGAAAGTAAGGAAGTACCTAAGGAACTTATTAAAGCAAGAAGAAGTGTATATAAGGATGTAAAAGGAATAGTAAGAATAGAAGGAAGCGAGTCTAAGGAATTTCAAATAGAAAAAGGAATTAAACAGGGAGATAGTCTCAGTCCTTTACTTTTCATTAATGTAATGGTTGAAATAACTAAAATTTGCAAAAGAAGAACCCCAAGAGTACAAATAGGATATTGGAATATGAGAGTAATGCAACTGCAAGTACTGCTATATGCTGATGATGTAGTCTTAATTGCTAGCAGTGAAGAGAATTTACAGAGGAGCGTAATAGAATGGGGAGAAGAACTTGCGAGAAAAGGGATGAAGATTAATATTAAGACAAGTAAAGTTATGCAGGTGGCAAAAGGAGAAAAAATCATGAAATAGCAATTAGATATGGAAACGAGAACTTGGAAGAAGTAGATGAATATGAATATTTAGGAACCATCATAACAAGTGATGGTAGGTGTGATGAAGAAATCCTAAATAGGAAAAGGAAAGCAAATACAGTATATTATCAGTTCAGTAAAACAATAATGGGAAAGAAAGAAGTGGCAGTAAAGACAAAAATGCAGCTATACAAATCAGTATTGGTCCCTACATTATTAACACATGGAATGGAAAGTTTACCACTTCAAGATAAACATCTGAGTAAAATTCAGGCTAGTGAAATGAAATACCTGAGAAGAGCTGTTAATAATACTAGGAGAGATAAAGTGAGGAAATAAGAAGAGAAGTGGAACAGGAGTCGCTAGAGAAAATAATTGAAAGGAGACACCTTAAGTGGTGGGGACATGTATTGAAAATGAATGAAGACAAAAAGATAAAACAAATTTAAGAAGTAAAGGTGCAAGGTAGGAGAGGTAAAGGAAGACCAAGGATAACGTTTGAAGACAGAATGGAAAAGATTGGAAGAGAAAGGAATAAGACAATAAATATGATGAAGAGAATGATGAGAAACAGACAGGAATGGAGAAGATGGATCGAGGCAACCAACCCTACGCTATGATGGCAGAAGGGGACTAGAGGAAAAAGAAGAAGAAGAAGAAGACCAAGGAAGAGATGATTTCAATTCAAATGTTGAATTATTTAGCTTTTCATACCCTGAAAGCGTTTTAATACTTGATTTTTCGAGAAATACGAGTTCAATGCTAATATTCGTTTGAAACTCATTTTCTCTACAGACCAAGCCAGAGATGATTTTCATTAAAATGGTTAATTATTATGCTTTTCAGAGCCAGAGAAGCGTTTTAATTATGACATCTTGATTATAGTATCAAAACTTGATTTTTCGAGTAATACGAGTTCAATGCAAATTTTCGTTTGAACTCATTTTCTCTACAAACCAAGCCAGAGATGATTTTCATTAAAATGGTTAATTATTATGCTTTTCAGAGCCAGAGAAGCGTTTTAATTATGACATCTTGATTATAGTATCAAAACTTGATTTTTCGAGAAATACGAGTTCAATGCAAATTTTCGTTTGAACTCATTTTCTCTACAAACCAAGCCAGAGATGATTTTCATTAAAATGTTGAATTATTATGCTTTTCAAAGCCTCAAAAGCGTTTTAATTCTCACATTTCGTCTATAGGTTCCAAACTTAATTTTTCGAGAAATTCGCGTTCAATACTAATACTCACTTGAAATACATTTTCCATACAGACCAAGCCAGTAAAGATTTTCTATAAAATGTTGAATTATTATGCTTTTCAGAGCATGAAAAGCGTTTTAATTATCACATTTCTTCTATACGAGCAAAACTTGATTTTTCGAGAATTTCGAGTTCAATGCTAAAATTCGTTTGAAATTCCTTTTCTCTACAGACCAAGCCAGAGATGATTTTCATTAGAATGTTGAATTATTATGCAGTTCAGAGCCTGAAAGGAATTTTAATTATCACATTTCGACTACCGGATGAAAACTTCATTTTTCGAGAAAGTCGCGTTCAATGCTAGTATTCGATTAAAACTCACTTTCTCCAGAGACCAAGCCAGAGTTGATTTTCATAAAAATGTTTTGTGAGCCTGAAAGGTGTTTTAGATATGACATTTCGAATGTAGGATCGAAACTTCATTTTTCGAGAAATACACGTTTAATGCTAATATTCGTTTGAAAGTAATTTTTAAATTTGATTTGATTAATTTTTATTTTTCTTTGCGTTTTGTGCCTCTTGGCTAATTTGCGATGATGGGGATGAGTGATGAAATGATGAAATTGATGAATGGACATTCACAAACAAACAATCCCGACTGGGATTCGAACCCGGGACCCTTGGCGTCGCAGCGCAATGTGCTAACCACTAGTCCACAGGATCGGGCTTGAAAGTAATTTCGTCTACAGAGCAATCCAGAAATGATTTTCATGAAAATGTTGTATTATTATGCTTTTCAGAGCCTGAAAAGCCTTTTTATTCTGATATTTGGACTATAGGATGAATACTTGATTTTTCGAGAAATTCACTCTCGTGTGAAACTACAGACGAAGCCAGAAAAATAAAGGTAGCCTCGGAAAGGATGGATTTAGTAGAAGACGACAAGCAAGGAAATGGAATATCCGAATTGGAACTTGGAATATTAAAACAATTAATGGGAAAGAAGTGGAGATTGTTGGAGAAATGGAAAAGTATAAACTAGCAGTACTAGGACTAAGTGAAGTAAGGAAGAAAGGCAGTGGTATAATGTGCCTTGAAAGAGGATATGTGCTGAGATATGTTGGATTAGGTATAGGAAGAAGAGCTAAGGAGGGAGTTGGAATAATAGTTAATGAGCAAATGGAAGAAAGGGTGGAATCATGGGAACCAGTGAATTCAAGGATAACAGTAGTAGGACTGAAAATGGAAGAAAGAATAACAATAATACAAGTTTATGCCCCGACAAATGATCAGGACATATTGGAGAAAGAAGTTTTCTATACTCTATTACAAAGAGTAGTGAATAAAGAGAATGAAGAGAATAGGAAGTTAATATTGATGGGAGATCTTAATGGTAGAACTGGAAACAATAGGGTAAGGTCACATTGTTGTATGGAACCATATGGAGGGGAAAATGTGATAAATGAAAATGGACAAAGATTAATAGAATTCTGTGTAGAGAACCAATTGCTACAAGGAAACTCCTTTTTCCAGTATAAGAAAATTCATAAAATCACTTATGAAGCTGAGGGAAGGGAGACAAAGAGTATAATAGACTACATAATTTACGCAAGAGCACTTCGATATGCCTATATCGATATAAAGGTAATTCGAGGTGCTGAATTGAGTACTGACCACAGAGTGCTAATAGCTATAACAAGATTTAAGAGGAATAATAGAGAAAGAGATAGGAAGTTTGAAAATATACAAGTAAATCAGCTGGCTAAGGAAGAGAAGAGAAGACAGTATTAGGAACTAGTAGAAGAAAAATTGAATGAATTGGAAATAAGAGGAATGGAAATTGACAGTATGTGGGAAAAATTTAAGGAAGTGATACTATGTATATGCAGCAATTGAAGTATGTGGCAAAGTAAGTGTGAATACAAAAAAGAAAAGAACTAATTGGTGGACGGATGAAGTAAAGAGGAAAGTAAAAGAGAAAGCATGGAAGAATTTCCTAGAATTAAGATCAGAGGAACATATGTTAACATATGTGGAAAAAAGAAATGAGAGTAAATTGGCGATGGAGGAGGGAAGTTTTCTATACTCAATTACAAAGAGTAGTGAATAAAGAGAATGAAGAGAATAGGAAGTTAATATTGATGGGAGAACTTAATGGTAGAATTGGAAACAATAGGGTAAGGTCACATGGTTGTATGGGACCATATGGAGGGGAAAATTGATAAATGAAAATGGACATAGATTTATACAATTCTGTGTTGACAACCAATTGCTACAAGGAAACTCCTTTTTCCAGCATAAGAAAATTCATAAAATCACTTATGAAGCTGACGGAAGGGAGACAAAGAGTATAATAGACTACATAATTTACGCAAGAGCACTTCGATATGCGTATATGGATATAAAGGTAATTCGAGGTGCTGAATTGAGTACTGACCACAGACTGCTAATAGCTATATCAAGATTTAAGAGGAATAATAGAGAAAGAGATAGGAAGTTTGAAAAGATACAAGTAAATCAGCTGGCTAAGGAAGAGAAGAGAAAGCAGTATTAGGAACTAGTAGAAGAAAAATTGAATGAATTGGAAATAAGAGGAATGGAAATTGACAGTATGTGGGAAAAATTTAAGGAAGTGATACTCTATGCAGCAATTGAAGTATGTGGCAAAGTTAGGGTGATAACAAAAAGGAAAAGAACTAATTGGTGGACGGATGAAGTAAAGAGGAAAGTAAAAGAGAAAGCATGGAAGAATTACCTAGAATTAAGATCAGAGGAACGTAGGTTAATTAATATATGTGCAAAAAAGAGGAGGCAAATCGAAAATCATGGGAGAAGTTTGGAAAAGATATTGAACAAAGTTTTGTAGAACATAGAAAGCAGTTCTGGAATATGGTGAAAAGCCTGAAAGGAAAATGTTGAAAAGCAGCAAGAGCTATAAGAAATAAGGAAACTGTACTAGTCATAGGAAGGGAGAATGTGATGGAGAAATGGAGAAAATATTATGAAGAAATGTTCAAGGATAGGACAAATGAGCAAGAACAAGATGAGGTGCAGGAACAGGAACAGGAGGAGGATGAGAGAATAAGAAACAGAGAAGAGGAGGAGCATGTAGATGAATATATGAAGATAAGAGAGAATGAAGTGAGAGAAGCAATTAAACGGATAAGAAATGGGAAAGCAGCAGGATGGGATGGAATAGCAGCATAATTTATAAAATATGGAGGACCAAGAATGGCTGAAATACTACTGAATATATTAAGGGAAGTATGGAGAACTAAGACTATACCAGAAGAGTAGAAAAGGAACATAATTGTGCCAGTACACAAGAAAGGGAGTAATAAGGAATGTGATAATTATAGAGCAATATGTCTATCATCAGTGGTATATAAGATGTATACGAATATATTGGAAAGGAGGCTGAGAAAAATCATAGAGGGAAAACTTGAAGAGGAACAAGCTGGATTTAGACCTGGGAGACAGACTCAAGATCACATTTTTATATTAAGAACAATGATGGGGAAAATGTTGGATAAAAATAAAAGAATATACTTAGCATTTCTAGACTAGAAAGCGGCATTTGACTCGGTACCTAGAAAATATCTATGGGAGGCATTAGAAAGTAAGGAAGTACCTAAGGAACTTATTAAAGCAATAATAAGTGTATATAAGGATGTAAAAGGAATAGTAAGAATAGAAGGAAACGAGTCTAAGGAATTTCAAATAGAAAAAGGAATTAAACAGGGAGATAGTCTCAGTCCTTTACTTTTCATTAATGTAATGGATGAAATAACTAAAATTTGCAAAAGAAGAACCCCAAGAGTACAAGTAGGATATTGGAATATGAGAGTAATACAACTGCAAGTACTGCTATATGCTGATGATGTAGTCTTAATTGCTAGCAGTGAAGAGAATTTACAGAGGAGCGTAATAGAATGGGGAGAAGAACTTGCGAGAAAAGGGATGAAGATTAATATTAAGACAAGTAAAGTTATGCAGGTGGCAAAAGGAGAAAAAATCATGAAATAGCAATTAGGTATGGAAACGAGAACTTGGAAGAAGTAGATGAATATCAATATTTAGGAACCATCATAACAAGTGATGGTAGGTGTGATGAAGAAATCCTAAATAGGAAAAGGAAAGCAAATACAGTATATTATCAGTTCAGTAAAACAATAATGGGAAAGAAAGAAGTGGCAGTAAAGACAAAAATACAAATCAGTATTGGTCCCTACATTATTAACACATGGAACGGAAAGTTTACCACTTCAAGATAAACATCTGAGTAAAATTCAGGCTAGTGAAATGAAATACCTGAGAAGAGCTGTTAATAAGACTAGGAGAGATAAAGTGAGGAAATAAGAAGAGAAGTGGAACAGGAGTCGCTAGAGAAAATAATTGAAAGGAGACAGCTTAAGTGGTGGGGACATGTATTGAAAATGAATGAAGACAAAAAGATAAAACAAATTTAAGAAGTAAAGGTGCAAGGTAGGAGAGGTAAAGGAAGACCAAGGATAACGTTTGAAGACAGAATGGAAAAGATTGGAAGAGAAAGGAATAAGACAATAAATATGATGAAGAGAATGATGAGAAACAGACAGGAATGGAGGAGATGGATCGAGGCAACCAACCCTACGCTATGATGGCAGAAGGGGAGTAGAGGAAAAAGAAGAAGAAGAAGAAGACCAAGGAAGAGATGATTTCAATTAAAATGTTGAATTATTTAGCTTTCATACCCTGAAAGCGTTTTAATACTTGATTTTTCGAGAAATACGAGTTCAATGCTAATATTCGTTTGAAACTCATTTTCTCTACAGACCAAGCCAGAGATGATTATCATTAAAATGGTTAATTATTATGCTTTTCAGAGCCAGAGAAGCGTTTTAATTATGACATCTTGATTATAGTATCAAAACTTGATTTTTCGAGTAGTACGAGTTCAATGCAAATTTTCGTTTGAACTCATTTTCTCTACAAACCAAGCCAGAGATGATTTTCATTAAAATGTTGAATTATTATGCTTTTCAAAGCCTCAAAAGCGTTTTAATTCTCACATTTCGTCTATAGGTTCCAAACTTAATTTTTCGAGAAATTCGCGTTCAATACTAATACTCACTTGAAATACATTTTCCATACAGACCAAGCCAGTAAAGATTTTCTATAAAATGTTGAATTATTATGCTTTTCAGAGCATGAAAAGCGTTTTAATTATCACATTTCTTCTATACGAGCAAAACTTGATTTTTCGAGAATTTCGAGTTCAATGCTAAAATTCGTTTGAAATTCCTTTTCTCTACAGACCAAGCCAGAGATGATTTTCATTAGAATGTTGAATTATTATGCAGTTCAGAGCCTGAAAGGAATTTTAATTATCACATTTCGACTACCGGATGAAAACTTCATTTTTCGAGAAAGTCGCGTTCAATGCTAGTATTCGATTAAAACTCATTTTCTCCAGAGACCAAGCCAGAGTTGATTTTCATAAAAATGTTTTGTGAGCCTGAAAGGTGTTTTAGATATGACATTTCGAATGTAGGATCGAAACTTCATTTTTCGAGAAATACACGTTTAATGCTAATATTCGTTTGAAAGTAATTTTTAAATTTGATTTGATTTATTTTTATTTTTCTTTGCGTTTTGTGCCTCTTGGCTAATTTGCGATGATGGGGATGAGTGATGAAATGATGAAATTGATGAATGGACATTCACAAACAAACAATCCCGACTGGGATTCGAACCCGGGACCCTTGGCGTCGCAGCGCGATGTGCTAACCACTAGTCCACAGGATCGGGCTTGAAAGTAATTTCGTCTACAGAGCAATCCAGAAATGATTTTCATGAAAATGTTGTATTATTATGCTTTTCAGAGCCTGAAAAGCCTTTTTATTCTGATATTTGGACTATAGGATGAATACTTGATTTTTCGAGAAATTCACTCTCGTGTGAAACTACAGACGAAGCCAGAAAAATAAAGGTAGCCTCGGAAAGGATGGATTTAGTAGAAGACGACAAGCAAGGAAATGGAATATCCGAATTGGAACTTGGAATATTAAAACAATTAATGGGAAAGAAGTGGAGATTGTTGGAGAAATGGAAAAGTATAAACTAGCAGTACTAGGACTAAGTGAAGTAAGGAAGAAAGGCAGTGGTATAATGTGAATTGAAAGAGGATATGTGCTGAGATATGTTGGAGTAGGTATAGGAAGAAGAGCTAAGGAGGGAGTTGGAATAATAGTTAATGAGCAAATGGAAGAAAGGGTGGAATCATGGGAACCAGTGAATTCTAGGATAATAGTAGTTGGACTGAAAATGGAAGAAAGAATAACAATAATACAAGTTTATGCCCCGACAAATGATCAGGACATATTGGAGAAAGAAGTTTTCTATACTCAATTACAAAGAGTAGTGAATAAAGAGAATGAAGAGAATAGGAAGTTAATATTGATGGGAGATCTTAATGGTAGAACTGGAAACAATAGGGTAAGGTCACATATAAGATGTATACGAATATATTGGAAAGGAGGCTGAGAAAAATCATAGAGGGAAAACTTGAAGAGGAACAAGCTGGATTTAGACCTGGGAGACAGACTAAAGATCACATTTTTATATTAAGAACAATGATGGGGAAAATGTTGGATAAAAATAAAAGAATATACTTAGCATTTCTAGACTAGAAAGCGGCATTTGACTCGGTACCTAGAAAATATCTATGGGAGGCATAAGAAAGTAAGGAAGTACCTAAGGAACTTATTAAAGCAAGAAGAAGTGTATATAAGGATGTAAAAGGAATAGTAAGAATAGAAGGAAACGAGTCTAAGGAATTTCAAATAGAAAAAGGAATTAAACAGGGAGATAGTCTCAGTCCTTTACTTTTCATTAATGTAATGGTTGAAATAAAGGATATTGGAATATGAGAGTAATGCAACTGCAAGTACTGCTATATGCTGATGATGTAGTCTTAATTGCTAGCAGTGAAGAGAATTTACAGAGGAGCGTAATAGAATGGGGAGAAGAACTTGCGAGAAAAGGGATGAAGATTAATATTAAGACAAGTAAAGTTATGCAGGTGGCAAAAGGAGAAAAAATCATGAAATAGCAATTAGATATGGAAACGAGAACTTGGAAGAAGTAGATGAATATGAATATTTAGGAACCATCATAACAAGTGATGGTAGGTGTGATGAAGAAATCCTAAATAGGAAAAGGAAAGCAAATACAGTATATTATCAGTTCAGTAAAACAATAATGGGAAAGAAAGAAGTGGCAGTAAAGACAAAAATGCAGCTATACAAATCAGTATTGGTCCCTACATTATTAACACATGGAATGGAAAGTTTACCACTTCAAGATAAACATCTGAGTAAAATTCAGGCTAGTGAAATGAAATACCTGAGAAGAGCTGTTAATAATACTAGGAGAGATAAAGTGAGGAAATAAGAAGAGAAGTGGAACAGGAGTCGCTAGAGAAAATAATTGAAAGGAGACACCTTAAGTGGTGGGGACATGTATTGAAAATGAATGAAGACAAAAAGATAAAACAAATTTAAGAAGTAAAGGTGCAAGGTAGGAGAGGTAAAGGAAGACCAAGGATAACGTTTGAAGACAGAATGGAAAAGATTGGAAGAGAAAGGAATAAGACAATAAATATGATGAAGAGAATGATGAGAAACAGACAGGAATGGAGGAGATGGATCGAGGCAACCAACCCTACGCTATGATGGCAGAAGGGGACTAGAGGAAAAAGAAGAAGAAGAAGAAGACCAAGGAAGAGATGATTTCAATTCAAATGTTGAATTATTTAGCTTTTCATACCCTGAAAGCGTTTTAATACTTGATTTTTCGAGAAATACGAGTTCAATGCTAATATTCGTTTGAAACTCATTTTCTCTACAGACCAAGCCAGAGATGATTTTCATTAAAATGGTTAATTATTATGCTTTTCAGAGCCAGAGAAGCGTTTTAATTATGACATCTTGATTATAGTATCAAAACTTGATTTTTCGAGTAATACGAGTTCAATGCAAATTTTCGTTTGAACTCATTTTCTCTACAAACCAAGCCAGAGATGATTTTCATTAAAATGGTTAATTATTATGCTTTTCAGAGCCAGAGAAGCGTTTTAATTATGACATCTTGATTATAGTATCAAAACTTGATTTTTCGAGAAATACGAGTTCAATGCAAATTTTCGTTTGAACTCATTTTCTCTACAAACCAAGCCAGAGATGATTTTCATTAAAATGTTGAATTATTATGCTTTTCAAAGCCTCAAAAGCGTTTTAATTCTCACATTTCGTCTATAGGTTCCAAACTTAATTTTTCGAGAAATTCGCGTTCAATACTAATACTCACTTGAAATACATTTTCCATACAGACCAAGCCAGTAAAGATTTTCTATAAAATGTTGAATTATTATGCTTTTCAGAGCATGAAAAGCGTTTTAATTATCACATTTCTTCTATACGAGCAAAACTTGATTTTTCGAGAATTTCGAGTTCAATGCTAAAATTCGTTTGAAATTCCTTTTCTCTACAGACCAAGCCAGAGATGATTTTCATTAGAATGTTGAATTATTATGCAGTTCAGAGCCTGAAAGGAATTTTAATTATCACATTTCGACTACCGGATGAAAACTTCATTTTTCGAGAAAGTCGCGTTCAATGCTAGTATTCGATTAAAACTCATTTTCTCCAGAGACCAAGCCAGAGTTGATTTTCATAAAAATGTTTTGTGAGCCTGAAAGGTGTTTTAGATATGACATTTCGAATGTAGGATCGAAACTTCATTTTTCGAGAAATACACGTTTAATGCTAATATTCGTTTGAAAGTAATTTTTAAATTTGATTTGATTAATTTTTATTTTTCTTTGCGTTTTGTGCCTCTTGGCTAATTTGCGATGATGGGGATGAGTGATGAAATGATGAAATTGATGAATGGACATTCACAAACAAACAATCCCGACTGGGATTCGAACCCGGGACCCTTGGCGTCGCAGCGCGATGTGCTAACCACTAGTCCACAGGATCGGGCTTGAAAGTAATTTCGTCTACAGAGCAATCCAGAAATGATTTTCATGAAAATGTTGTATTATTATGCTTTTCAGAGCCTGAAAAGCCTTTTTATTCTGATATTTGGACTATAGGATGAATACTTGATTTTTCGAGAAATTCACTCTCGTGTGAAACTACAGACGAAGCCAGAAAAATAAAGGTAGCCTCGGAAAGGATGGATTTAGTAGAAGACGACAAGCAAGGAAATGGAATATCCGAATTGGAACTTGGAATATTAAAACAATTAATGGGAAAGAAGTGGAGATTGTTGGAGAAATGGAAAAGTATAAACTAGCAGTACTAGGACTAAGTGAAGTAAGGAAGAAAGGCAGTGGTATAATGTGCCTTGAAAGAGGATATGTGCTGAGATATGTTGGATTAGGTATAGGAAGAAGAGCTAAGGAGGGAGTTGGAATAATAGTTAATGAGCAAATGGAAGAAAGGGTGGAATCATGGGAACCAGTGAATTCAAGGATAACAGTAGTAGGACTGAAAATGGAAGAAAGAATAACAATAATACAAGTTTATGCCCCGACAAATGATCAGGACATATTGGAGAAAGAAGTTTTCTATACTCTATTACAAAGAGTAGTGAATAAAGAGAATGAAGAGAATAGGAAGTTAATATTGATGGGAGATCTTAATGGTAGAACTGGAAACAATAGGGTAAGGTCACATTGTTGTATGGAACCATATGGAGGGGAAAATGTGATAAATGAAAATGGACAAAGATTAATAGAATTCTGTGTAGAGAACCAATTGCTACAAGGAAACTCCTTTTTCCAGTATAAGAAAATTCATAAAATCACTTATGAAGCTGAGGGAAGGGAGACAAAGAGTATAATAGACTACATAATTTACGCAAGAGCACTTCGATATGCCTATATGGATATAAAGGTAATTCGAGGTGCTGAATTGAGTACTGACCACAGAGTGCTAATAGCTATAACAAGATTTAAGAGGAATAATAGAGAAAGAGATAGGAAGTTTGAAAATATACAAGTAAATCAGCTGGCTAAGGAAGAGAAGAGAAGACAGTATTAGGAACTAGTAGAAGAAAAATTGAATGAATTGGAAATAAGAGGAATGGAAATTGACAGTATGTGGGAAAAATTTAAGGAAGTGATACTATGTATATGCAGCAATTGAAGTATGTGGCAAAGTAAGTGTGAATACAAAAAAGAAAAGAACTAATTGGTGTAAGTGTGAATACAAAAAAGAAAAGAACTAATTGGTGGACGGATGAAGTAAAGAGGAAAGTAAAAGAGAAAGCATGGAAGAATTTCCTAGAATTAAGATCAGAGGAACATATGTTAACATATGTGGAAAAAAGAAATGAGAGTAAATTGGCGATGGAGGAGGGAAGTTTTCTATACTCAATTACAAAGAGTAGTGAATAAAGAGAATGAAGAGAATAGGAAGTTAATATTGATGGGAGAACTTAATGGTAGAATTGGAAACAATAGGGTAAGGTCACATGGTTGTATGGGACCATATGGAGGGGAAAATTGATAAATGAAAATGGACATAGATTTATACAATTCTGTGTTGACAACCAATTGCTACAAGGAAACTCCTTTTTCCAGCATAAGAAAATTCATAAAATCACTTATGAAGCTGACGGAAGGGAGACAAAGAGTATAATAGACTACATAATTTACGCAAGAGCACTTCGATATGCGTATATGGATATAAAGGTAATTCGAGGTGCTGAATTGAGTACTGACCACAGACTGCTAATAGCTACATCAAGATTTAAGAGGAATAATAGAGAAAGAGATAGGAAGTTTGAAAAGATACAAGTAAATCAGCTGGCTAAGGAAGAGAAGAGAAAGCAGTATTAGGAACTAGTAGAAGAAAAATTGAATGAATTGGAAATAAGAGGAATGGAAATTGACAGTATGTGGGAAAAATTTAAGGAAGTGATACTCTATGCAGCAATTGAAGTATGTGGCAAAGTTAGGGTGATAACAAAAAGGAAAAGAACTAATTGGTGGACGGATGAAGTAAAGAGGAAAGTAAAAGAGAAAGCATGGAAGAATTACCTAGAATTAAGATCAGAGGAACGTAGGTTAATTAATATATGTGCAAAAAAGAGGAGGCAAATCGAAAATCATGGGAGAAGTTTGGAAAAGATATTGAACAAAGTTTTGTAGAACATAGAAAGCAGTTCTGGAATATGGTGAAAAGCCTGAAAGGAAAATGTTGAAAAGCAGCAAGAGCTATAAGAAATAAGGAAACTGTACTAGTCATAGGAAGGGAGAATGTGATGGAGAAATGGAGAAAATATTATGAAGAAATGTTCAAGGATAGGACAAATGAGCAAGAACAAGATGAGGTGCAGGAACAGGAACAGGAGGAGGATGAGAGAATAAGAAACAGAGAAGAGGAGGAGCATGTAGATGAAGATATGAAGATAAGAGAGAATGAAGTGAGAGAAGCAATTAAACGGATAAGAAATGGGAAAGCAGCAGGATGGGATGGAATAGCAGCATAATTTATAAAATATGGAGGACCAAGAATGGCTGAAATACTACTGAATATATTAAGGGAAGTATGGAGAACTAAGACTATACCAGAAGAGTAGAAAAGGAACATAATTGTGCCAGTACACAAGAAAGGGAGTAATAAGGAATGTGATAATTATAGAGCAATATGTCTATCATCAGTGGTATATAAGATGTATACGAATATATTGGAAAGGAGGCTGAGAAAAATCATAGAGGGAAAACTTGAAGAGGAACAAGCTGGATTTAGACCTGGGAGACAGACTCAAGATCACATTTTTATATTAAGAACAATGATGGGGAAAATGTTGGATAAAAATAAAAGAATATACTTAGCATTTCTAGACTAGAAAGCGGCATTTGACTCGGTACCTAGAAAATATCTATGGGAGGCATTAGAAAGTAAGGAAGTACCTAAGGAACTTATTAAAGCAATAATAAGTGTATATAAGGATGTAAAAGGAATAGTAAGAATAGAAGGAAACGAGTCTAAGGAATTTCAAATAGAAAAAGGAATTAAACAGGGAGATAGTCTCAGTCCTTTACTTTTCATTAATGTAATGGATGAAATAACTAAAATTTGCAAAAGAAGAACCCCAAGAGTACAAGTAGGATATTGGAATATGAGAGTAATACAACTGCAAGTACTGCTATATGCTGATGATGTAGTCTTAATTGCTAGCAGTGAAGAGAATTTACAGAGGAGCGTAATAGAATGGGGAGAAGAACTTGCGAGAAAAGGGATGAAGATTAATATTAAGACAAGTAAAGTTATGCAGGTGGCAAAAGGAGAAAAAATCATGAAATAGCAATTAGGTATGGAAACGAGAACTTGGAAGAAGTAGATGAATATCAATATTTAGGAACCATCATAACAAGTGATGGTAGGTGTGATGAAGAAATCCTAAATAGGAAAAGGAAAGCAAATACAGTATATTATCAGTTCAGTAAAACAATAATGGGAAAGAAAGAAGTGGCAGTAAAGACAAAAATACAAATCAGTATTGGTCCCTACATTATTAACACATGGAATGGAAAGTTTACCACTTCAAGATAAACATCTGAGTAAAATTCAGGCTAGTGAAATGAAATACCTGAGAAGAGCTGTTAATAAGACTAGGAGAGATAAAGTGAGGAAATAAGAAGAGAAGTGGAACAGGAGTCGCTAGAGAAAATAATTGAAAGGAGACAGCTTAAGTGGTGGGGACATGTATTGAAAATGAATGAAGACAAAAAGATAAAACAAATTTAAGAAGTAAAGGTGCAAGGTAGGAGAGGTAAAGGAAGACCAAGGATAACGTTTGAAGACAGAATGGAAAAGATTGGAAGAGAAAGGAATAAGACAATAAATATGATGAAGAGAATGATGAGAAACAGACAGGAATGGAGGAGATGGATCGAGGCAACCAACCCTACGCTATGATGGCAGAAGGGGACTAGAGGAAAAAGAAGAAGAAGAGGAAGACCAAGGAAGAGATGATTTCAATTAAAATGTTGAATTATTTAGCTTTCATACCCTGAAAGCGTTTTAATACTTGATTTTTCGAGAAATACGAGTTCAATGCTAATATTCGTTTGAAACTCATTTTCTCTACAGACCAAGCCAGAGATGATTTTCATTAAAATGGTTAATTATTATGCTTTTCAGAGCCAGAGAAGCGTTTTAATTATGACATCTTGATTATAGTATCAAAACTTGATTTTTCGAGTAATACGAGTTCAATGCAAATTTTCGTTTGAACTCATTTTCTCTACAAACCAAGCCAGAGATGATTTTCATTAAAATGTTGAATTATTATGCTTTTCAAAGCCTCAAAAGCGTTTTAATTCTCACATTTCGTCTATAGGTTCCAAACTTAATTTTTCGAGAAATTCGCGTTCAATACTAATACTCACTTGAAATACATTTTCCATACAGACCAAGCCAGTAAAGATTTTCTATAAAATGTTGAATTATTATGCTTTTCAGAGCATGAAAAGCGTTTTAATTATCACATTTCTTCTATACGAGCAAAACTTGATTTTTCGAGAATTTCGAGTTCAATGCTAAAATTCGTTTGAAATTCCTTTTCTCTACAGACCAAGCCAGAGATGATTTTCATTAGAATGTTGAATTATTATGCAGTTCAGAGCCTGAAAGGAATTTTAATTATCACATTTCGACTACCGGATGAAAACTTCATTTTTCGAGAAAGTCGCGTTCAATGCTAGTATTCGATTAAAACTCATTTTCTCCAGAGACCAAGCCAGAGTTGATTTTCATAAAAATGTTTTGTGAGCCTGAAAGGTGTTTTAGATATGACATTTCGAATGTAGGATCGAAACTTCATTTTTCGAGAAATACACGTTTAATGCTAATATTCGTTTGAAAGTAATTTTTAAATTTGATTTGATTTATTTTTATTTTTCTTTGCGTTTTGTGCCTCTTGGCTAATTTGCGATGATGGGGATGAGTGATGAAATGATGAAATTGATGAATGGACATTCACAAACAAACAATCCCGACTGGGATTCGAACCCGGGACCCTTGGCGTCGCAGCGCGATGTGCTAACCACTAGTCCACAGGATCGGGCTTGAAAGTAATTTCGTCTACAGAGCAATCCAGAAATGATTTTCATGAAAATGTTGTATTATTATGCTTTTCAGAGCCTGAAAAGCCTTTTTATTCTGATATTTGGACTATAGGATGAATACTTGATTTTTCGAGAAATTCACTCTCGTGTGAAACTACAGACGAAGCCAGAAAAATAAAGGTAGCCTCGGAAAGGATGGATTTAGTAGAAGACGACAAGCAAGGAAATGGAATATCCGAATTGGAACTTGGAATATTAAAACAATTAATGGGAAAGAAGTGGAGATTGTTGGAGAAATGGAAAAGTATAAACTAGCAGTACTAGGACTAAGTGAAGTAAGGAAGAAAGGCAGTGGTATAATGTGCCTTGAAAGAGGATATGTGCTGAGATATGTTGGATTAGGTATAGGAAGAAGAGCTAAGGAGGGAGTTGGAATAATAGTTAATGAGCAAATGGAAGAAAGGGTGGAATCATGGGAACCAGTGAATTCAAGGATAACAGTAGTTGTACTGAAAATGGAAGAAAGAATAACAATAATACAAGTTTATGCCCCGACAAATGATCAGGACATATTGGAGAAAGAAGTTTTCTATACTCAATTACAAAGAGTAGTGAATAAAGAGAATGAAGAGAATAGGAAGTTAATATTGATGGGAGATCTTAATGGTAGAACTGGAAACAATAGGGAAGGTCACATTGTTGTATGGGACCATATGGAGGGGAAAATGTGATAAATGAAAATGGACAAAGATTAATAGAATTCTGTGTAGAGAACCAATTGCTACAAGGAAACTCCTTTTTCCAGTATAAGAAAATTCATAAAAACACTTATGAAGCTGAGGGAAGGGAGACAAAGAGTATAATAGACTACATAATTTACGCAAGAGCACTTCGATATGCCTATATCGATATAAAGGTAATTCGAGGTGCTGAATTGAGTACTGACCACAGAGTGCTAATAGCTATAACAAGATTTAAGAGGAATAATAGAGAAAGAGATAGGAAGTTTGAAAATATACAAGTAAAGCAGCTGGCTAAGGAAGAGAAGAGAAGACAGTATTAGGAACTAGTAGAAGAAAAATTGAATGAATTGGAAATAAGAGGAATGGAAATTGACAGTATGTGGGAAAAATTTAAGGAAGTGATACTATGTATATGCAGCAATTGAAGTATGTGGCAAAGTAAGTGTGAATACAAAAAGGAAAAGAACTAATTGGTGGACGGATGAAGTAAAGAGGAAAGTAAAAGAGAAAGCATGGAAGAATTTCCTAGAATTAAGATCAGAGGAACATATGTTAACATATGTGGAAAAAAGAAATGAGAGTAAATTGGCGATGGAGGAGGGAAGTTTTCTATACTCAATTACAAAGAGTAGTGAATAAAGAGAATGAAGAGAATAGGAAGTTAATATTGATGGAGATCTTAATGGTAGAATTGGAAACAATAGGGTAAGGTCACATGGTTGTATGGGACCATATGGAGGGGAAAATTGATAAATGAAAATGGACATAGATTTATACAATTCTGTGTTGACAACCAATTGCTACAAGGAAACTCCTTTTTCCAGCATAAGAAAATTCATAAAATCACTTATGAAGCTGAGGGAAGGGAGACAAAGAGTATAATAGACTACATAATTTACGCAAGAGCACTTCGATATGCCTATATGGATATAAAGGTAATTCGAGGTGCTGAATTGAGTACTGACCACAGACTGCTAATAGCTATATCAAGATTTAAGAGGAATAATAGAGAAAGAGATAGGAAGTTTGAAAAGATACAAGTAAATCAGCTGGCTAAGGAAGAGAAGAGAAAGCAGTATTAGGAACTAGTAGAAGAAAAATTGAATGAATTGGAAATAAGAGGAATGGAAATTGACAGTATGTGGGAAAAATTTAAGGAAGTGATACTCTATGCAGCAATTGAAGTATGTGGCAAAGTTAGGGTGATAACAAAAAGGAAAAGAACTAATTGGTGGACGGATGAAGTAAAGAGGAAAGTAAAAGAGAAAGCATGGAAGAATTACCTAGAATTAAGATCAGAGGAACGTAGGTTAATTAATATATGTGCAAAAAAGAGGAGGCAAATCGAAAATCATGGGAGAAGTTTGGAAAAGATATTGAACAAAGTTTTGTAGAACATAGAAAGCAGTTCTGGAATATGGTGAAAAGCCTGAAAGGAAAATGTTGAAAAGCAGCAAGAGCTATAAGAAATAAGGAAACTGTACTAGTCATAGGAAGGTAGAATGTGATGGAGAAATGGAGAAAATATTATGAAGAAATGTTCAAGGATAGGACAAATGAGCAAGAACAAGATGAGGTGCAGGAACAGGAACAGGAGGAGGATGAGAGAATAAGAAACAGAGAAGAGGAGGAGCATGTAGATGAAGATATGAAGATAAGAGAGAATGAAGTGAGAGAAGCAATTAAACGGATAAGAAATGGGAAAGCAGCAGGATGGGATGGAATAGCAGCATAATTTATAAAATATGGAGGACCAAGAATGGCTGAAATACTACTGAATATATTAAGGGAAGTATGGAGAACTAAGACTATACCAGAAGAGTAGAAAAGGAACATAATTGTGCCAGTACACAAGAAAGGGAGTAATAAGGAATGTGATAATTATAGAGCAATATGTCTATCATCAGTGGTATATAAGATGTATACGAATATATTGGAAAGGAGGCTGAGAAAAATCATAGAGGGAAAACTTGAAGAGGAACAAGCTGGATTTAGACCTGGGAGACAGACTCAAGATCACATATTTATATTAAGAACAATGATGGGGAAAATGTTGGATAAAAATAAAAGAATATACTTAGCATTTCTAGACTAGAAAGCGGCATTTGACTCGGTACCTAGAAAATATCTATGGGAGGCATTAGAAAGTAAGGAAGTACCTAAGGAACTTATTAAAGCAATAATAAGTGTATATAAGGATGTAAAAGGAATAGTAAGAATAGAAGGAAACGAGTCTAAGGAATTTCAAATAGAAAAAGGAATTAAACAGGGAGATAGTCTCAGTCCTTTACTTTTCATTAATGTAATGGATGAAATAACTAAAATTTGCAAAAGAAGAACCCCAAGAGTACAAATAGGATATTGGAATATGAGAGTAATACAACTGCAAGTACTGCTATATGCTGATGATGTAGTCTTAATTGCTAGCAGTGAAGAGAATTTACAGAGGAGCGTAATAGAATGGGGAGAAGAACTTGCGAGAAAAGGGATGAAGATTAATATTAAGACAAGTAAAGTTATGCAGGTGGCAAAAGGAGAAAAAATCATGAAATAGCAATTAGATATGGAAACGAGAACTTGGAAGAAGTAGATGAATATGAATATTTAGGAACCATCATAACAAGTGATGGTAGGTGTGATGAAGAAATCCTAAATAGGAAAAGGAAAGCAAATACAGTATATTATCAGTTCAGTAAAACAATAATGGGAAAGAAAGAAGTGGCAGTAAAGACAAAAATGCAGCTATACAAATCAGTATTGGTCCCTACATTATTAACACATGGAATGGAAAGTTTACCACTTCAAGATAAACATCTGAGTAAAATTCAGGCTAGTGAAATGAAATTCCTGAGAAGAACTGTTAATAAGACTAGGAGAGATAAAGTGAGGAAATAAGAAGAGAAGTGGAACAGGAGTCGCTAGAGAAAATAATTGAAAGGAGACAGCTTAAGTGGTGGGGACATGTATTGAAAATGAATGAAGACAAAAAGATAAAACAAAATTAAGAAGTAAAGGTGCAAGGTAGGAGAGGTAAAGGAAGACCAAGGATAACGTTTGAAGACAGAATGGAAAAGATTGGAAGAGAAAGGAATAAGACAATAAATATGATGAAGAGAATGATGAGAAACAGACAGGAATGGAGGAGATGGATCGAGGCAACCAACCCTACGCTATGATGGCAGAAGGGGACTAGAGAAAAAAAAAGAAGAAGAAGAAGACCAAGGAAGAGATGATTTCAATTCAAATGTTGAATTATTTAGCTTTTCATACCCTGAAAGCGTTTTAATACTTGATTTTTCGAGAAATACGAGTTCAATGCTAATATTCGTTTGAAACTCATTTTCTCTACAGACCAAGCCAGAGATGATTTTCATTAAAATGGTTAATTATTATGCTTTTCAGAGCCAGAGAAGCGTTTTAATTATGACATCTTGATTATAGTATCAAAACTTGATTTTTCGAGTAATACGAGTTCAATGCAAATTTTCGTTTGAACTCATTTTCTCTACAAACCAAGCCAGAGATGATTTTCATTAAAATGTTGAATTGTTATGCTTTTCAAAGCCTCAAAAGCGTTTTAATTCTCACATTTCGTCTATAGGTTCCAAACTTAATTTTTCGAGAAATTCGCGTTCAATACTAATACTCACTTGAAATACATTTTCCATACAGACCAAGCCAGTAAAGATTTTCTATAAAATGTTGAATTATTATGCTTTTCAGAGCATGAAAAGCGTTTTAATTATCACATTTCTTCTATACGAGCAAAACTTGATTTTTCGAGAATTTCGAGTTCAATGCTAAAATTCGTTTGAAATTCCTTTTCTCTACAGACCAAGCCAGAGATGATTTTCATTAGAATGTTGAATTATTATGCAGTTCAGAGCCTGAAAGGAATTTTAATTATCACATTTCGACTACCGGATGAAAACTTCATTTTTCGAGAAAGTCGCGTTCAATGCTAGTATTCGATTAAAACTCATTTTCTCCAGAGACCAAGCCAGAGTTGATTTTCATAAAAATGTTTTGTGAGCCTGAAAGGTGTTTTAGATATGACATTTCGAATGTAGGATCGAAACTTCATTTTTCGAGAAATACACGTTTAATGCTAATATTCGTTTGAAAGTAATTTTTAAATTTGATTTGATTTATTTTTATTTTTATTTGCGTTTTGTGCCTCTTGGCTAATTTGCGATGATGGGGATGAGTGATGAAATGATGAAATTGATGAATGGACATTCACAAACAAACAATCCCGACTGGGATTCGAACCCGGGACCCTTGGCGTCGCAGCGCGATGTGCTAACCACTAGTCCACAGGATCGGGCTTGAAAGTAATTTCGTCTACAGAGCAATCCAGAAATGATTTTCATGAAAATGTTGTATTATTATGCTTTTCAGAGCCTGAAAAGCCTTTTTATTCTGATATTTGGACTATAGGATGAATACTTGATTTTTCGAGAAATTCACTCTCGTGTGAAACTACAGACGAAGCCAGAAAAATAAAGGTAGCCTCGGAAAGGATGGATTTAGTAGAAGACGACAAGCAAGGAAATGGAATATCCGAATTGGAACTTGGAATATTAAAACAATTAATGGGAAAGAAGTGGAGATTGTTGGAGAAATGGAAAAGTATTAACTAGCAGTACTAGGACTAAGTGAAGTAAGGAAGAAAGGCAGTGGTATAATGTGCCTTGAAAGAGGATATGTGCTGAGATATGTTGGATTAGGTATAGGAAGAAGAGCTAAGGAGGGAGTTGGAATAATAGTTAATGAGCAAATGGAAGAAAGGGTGGAATCATGGGAACCAGTGAATTCAAGGATAACAGTAGTTGGACTGAAAATGGAAGAAAGAATAACAATAATACAAGTTTATGCCCCGACAAATGATCAGGACATATTGGAGAAAGAAGTTTTCTATACTCAATTACAAAGAGTAGTGAATAAAGAGAATGAAGAGAATAGGAAGTTAATATTGATGGGAGATCTTAATGGTAGAACTGGAAACAATAGGGTAAGGTCACATTGTTGTATGGGACCATATGGAGGGGAAAATGTGATAAATGAAAATGGACAAAGATTAATAGAATTCTGTGTAGAGAACCAATTGTTACAAGGAAACTCCTTTTTCCAGTATAAGAAAATTCATAAAAACACTTATGAAGCTGAGGGAAGGGAGACAAAGAGTATAATAGACTACATAATTTACGCAAGAGCACTTCGATATGCCTATATCGATATAAAGGTAATTCGAGGTGCTGAATTGAGTACTGACCACAGAGTGCTAATAGCTATAACAAGATTTAAGAGGAATAATAGAGAAAGAGATAGGAAGTTTGAAAATATACAAGTAAAGCAGCTGGCTAAGGAAGAGAAGAGAAGACAGTATTAGGAACTAGTAGAAGAAAAATTGAATGAATTGGAAATAAGAGGAATGGAAATTGACAGTATGTGGGAAAAATTTAAGGAAGTGATACTATGTATATGCAGCAATTGAAGTATGTGGCAAAGTAAGTGTGAATACAAAAAGGAAAAGAACTAATTGGTGGACGGATGAAGTAAAGAGGAAAGCAAAAGAGAAAGCATGGAAGAATTTCCTAGAATTAAGATCAGAGGAACATATGTTAACATATGTGGAAAAAAGAAATGAGAGTAAATTGGCGATGGAGGAGGGAAGTTTTCTATACTCAATTACAAAGAGTAGTGAATAAAGAGAATGAAGAGAATAGGAAGTTAATATTGATGGAGATCTTAATGGTAGAATTGGAAACAATAGGGTAAGGTCACATGGTTGTATGGGACCATATGGAGGGGAAAATTGATAAATGAAAATGGACATAGATTTATACAATTCTGTGTTGACAACCAATTGCTACAAGGAAACTCCTTTTTCCAGCATAAGAAAATTCATAAAATCACTTATGAAGCTGAGGGAAGGGAGACAAAGAGTATAATAGACTACATAATTTACGCAAGAGCACTTCGATATGCCTATATGGATATAAAGGTAATTCGAGGTGCTGAATTGAGTACTGACCACAGACTGCTAATAGCTATATCAAGATTTAAGAGGAATAATAGAGAAAGAGATAGGAAGTTTGAAAAGATACAAGTAAATCAGCTGGCTAAGGAAGAGAAGAGAAAGCAGTATTAGGAACTAGTAGAAGAAAAATTGAATGAATTGGAAATAAGAGGAATGGAAATTGACAGTATGTGGGAAAAATTTAAGGAAGTGATACTCTATGCAGCAATTGAAGTATGTGGCAAAGTTAGGGTGATAACAAAAAGGAAAAGAACTAATTGGTGGACGGATGAAGTAAAGAGGAAAGTAAAAGAGAAAGCATGGAAGAATTACCTAGAATTAAGATCAGAGGAACGTAGGTTAATTAATATATGTGCAAAAAAGAGGAGGCAAATCGAAAATCATGGGAGAAGTTTGGAAAAGATATTGAACAAAGTTTTGTAGAACATAGAAAGCAGTTCTGGAATATGGTGAAAAGCCTGAAAGGAAAATGTTGAAAAGCAGCAAGAGCTATAAGAAATAAGGAAACTGTACTAGTCATAGGAAGGTAGAATGTGATGGAGAAATGGAGAAAATATTATGAAGAAATGTTCAAGGATAGGACAAATGAGCAAGAACAAGATGAGGTGCAGGAACAGGAACAGGAGGAGGATGAGAGAATAAGAAACAGAGAAGAGGAGGAGCATGTAGATGAAGATATGAAGATAAGAGAGAATGAAGTGAGAGAAGCAATTAAACGGATAAGAAATGGGAAAGCAGCAGGATGGGATGGAATAGCAGCATAATTTATAAAATATGGAGGACCAAGAATGGCTGAAATACTACTGAATATATTAAGGGAAGTATGGAGAACTAAGACTATACCAGAAGAGTAGAAAAGGAACATAATTGTGCCAGTACACAAGAAAGGGAGTAATAAGGAATGTGATAATTATAGAGCAATATGTCTATCATCAGTGGTATATAAGATGTATACGAATATATTGGAAAGGAGGCTGAGAAAAATCATAGAGGGAAAACTTGAAGAGGAACAAGCTGGATTTAGACCTGGGAGACAGACTCAAGATCACATTTTTATATTAAGAACAATGATGGGGAAAATGTTGGATAAAAATAAAAGAATATACTTAGCATTTCTAGACTAGAAAGCGGCATTTGACTCGGTACCTAGAAAATATCTATGGGAGGCATTAGAAAGTAAGGAAGTACCTAAGGAACTTATTAAAGCAATAATAAGTGTATATAAGGATGTAAAAGGAATAGTAAGAATAGAAGGAAACGAGTCTAAGGAATTTCAAATAGAAAAAGGAATTAAACAGGGAGATAGTCTCAGTCCTTTACTTTTCATTAATGTAATGGATGAAATAACTAAAATTTGCAAAAGAAGAACCCCAAGAGTACAAGTAGGATATTGGAATATGAGAGTAATACAACTGCAAGTACTGCTATATGCTGATGATGTAGTCTTAATTGCTAGCAGTGAAGAGAATTTACAGAGGAGCGTAATAGAATGGGGAGAAGAACTTGCGAGAAAAGGGATGAAGATTAATATTAAGACAAGTAAAGTTATGCAGGTGGCAAAAGGAGAAAAAATCATGAAATAGCAATTAGATATGGAAACGAGAACTTGGAAGAAGTAGATGAATATCAATATTTAGGAACCATCATAACAAGTGATGGTAGGTGTGATGAAGAAATCCTAAATAGGAAAAGGAAAGCAAATACAGTATATTATCAGTTCAGTAAAACAATAATGGGAAAGAAAGAAGTGGCAGTAAAGACAAAAATACAAATCAGTATTGGTCCCTACATTATTAACACATGGAATGGAAAGTTTACCACTTCAAGATAAACATCTGAGTAAAATTCAGGCTAGTGAAATGAAATACCTGAGAAGAGCTGTTAATAAGACTAGGAGAGATAAAGTGAGGAAATAAGAAGAGAAGTGGAACAGGAGTCGCTAGAGAAAATAATTGAAAGGAGACAGCTTAAGTGGTGGGGACATGTATTGAAAATGAATGAAGACAAAAAGATAAAACAAATTTAAGAAGTAAAGGTGCAAGGTAGGAGAGGTAAAGGAAGACCAAGGATAACGTTTGAAGACAGAATGGAAAAGATTGGAAGAGAAAGGAATAAGACAATAAATATGATGAAGAGAATGATGAGAAACAGACAGGAATGGAGGAGATGGATCGAGGCAACCAACCCTACGCTATGATGGCAGAAGGGGACTAGAGGAAAAAGAAGAAGAAGAAGAAGACCAAGGAAGAGATGATTTCAATTAAAATGTTGAATTATTTAGCTTTCATACCCTGAAAGCGTTTTAATACTTGATTTTTCGAGAAATACGAGTTCAATGCTAATATTCGTTTGAAACTCATTTTCTCTACAGACCAAGCCAGAGATGATTTTCATTAAAATGGTTAATTATTATGCTTTTCAGAGCCAGAGAAGCGTTTTAATTATGACATCTTGATTATAGTATCAAAACTTGATTTTTCGAGTAATACGAGTTCAATGCAAATTTTCGTTTGAACTCATTTTCTCTACAAACCAAGCCAGAGATGATTTTCATTAAAATGTTGAATTATTATGCTTTTCAAAGCCTCAAAAGCGTTTTAATTCTCACATTTCGTCTATAGGTTCCAAACTTAATTTTTCGAGAAATTCGCGTTCAATACTAATACTCACTTGAAATACATTTTCCATACAGACCAAGCCAGTAAAGATTTTCTATAAAATGTTGAATTATTATGCTTTTCAGAGCATGAAAAGCGTTTTAATTATCACATTTCTTCTATACGAGCAAAACTTGATTTTTCGAGAATTTCGAGTTCAATGCTAAAATTCGTTTGAAATTCCTTTTCTCTACAGACCAAGCCAGAGATGATTTTCATTAGAATGTTGAATTATTATGCAGTTCAGAGCCTGAAAGGAATTTTAATTATCACATTTCGACTACCGGATGAAAACTTCATTTTTCGAGAAAGTCGCGTTCAATGCTAGTATTCGATTAAAACTCATTTTCTCCAGAGACCAAGCCAGAGTTGATTTTCATAAAAATGTTTTGTGAGCCTGAAAGGTGTTTTAGATATGACATTTCGAATGTAGGATCGAAACTTCATTTTTCGAGAAATACACGTTTAATGCTAATATTCGTTTGAAAGTAATTTTTAAATTTGATTTGATTTATTTTTATTTTTATTTGCGTTTTGTGCCTCTTGGCTAATTTGCGATGATGGGGATGAGTGATGAAATGATGAAATTGATGAATGGACATTCACAAACAAACAATCCCGACTGGGATTCGAACCCGGGACCCTTGGCGTCGCAGCGCGATGTGCTAACCACTAGTCCACAGGATCGGGCTTGAAAGTAATTTCGTCTACAGAGCAATCCAGAAATGATTTTCATGAAAATGTTGTATTATTATGCTTTTCAGAGCCTGAAAAGCCTTTTTATTCTGATATTTGGACTATAGGATGAATACTTGATTTTTCGAGAAATTCACTCTCGTGTGAAACTACAGACGAAGCCAGAAAAATAAAGGTAGCCTCAGAAAGGATGGATTTAGTAGAAGACGACAAGCAAGGAAATGGAATATCCGAATTGGAACTTGGAATATTAAAACAATTAATGGGAAAGAAGTGGAGATTGTTGGAGAAATGGAAAAGTATAAACTAGCAGTACTAGGACTAAGTGAAGTAAGGAAGAAAGGCAGTGGTATAATGTGCCTTGAAAGAGGATATGTGCTGAGATATGTTGGATTAGGTATAGGAAGAAGAGCTAAGGAGGGAGTTGGAATAATAGTTAATGAGCAAATGGAAGAAAGGGTGGAATCATGGGAACCAGTGAATTCAAGGATAACAGTAGTTGTACTGAAAATGGAAGAAAGAATAACAATAATACAAGTTTATGCCCCGACAAATGATCAGGACATATTGGAGAAAGAAGTTTTCTATACTCAATTACAAAGAGTAGTGAATAAAGAGAATGAAGAGAATAGGAAGTTAATATTGATGGGAGATCTTAATGGTAGAACTGGAAACAATAGGGTAAGGTCACATTGTTGTATGGGACCATATGGAGGGGAAAATGTGATAAATGAAAATGGACAAAGATTAATAGAATTCTGTGTAGAGAACCAATTGTTACAAGGAAACTCCTTTTTCCAGTATAAGAAAATTCATAAAAACACTTATGAAGCTGAGGGAAGGGAGACAAAGAGTATAATAGACTACATAATTTACGCAAGAGCACTTCGATATGCCTATATCGATATAAAGGTAATTCGAGGTGCTGAATTGAGTACTGACCACAGAGTGCTAATAGCTATAACAAGATTTAAGAGGAATAATAGAGAAAGAGATAGGAAGTTTGAAAATATACAAGTAAAGCAGCTGGCTAAGGAAGAGAAGAGAAGACAGTATTAGGAACTAGTAGAAGAAAAATTGAATGAATTGGAAATAAGAGGAATGGAAATTGACAGTATGTGGGAAAAATTTAAGGAAGTGATACTATGTATATGCAGCAATTGAAGTATGTGGCAAAGTAAGTGTGAATACAAAAAGGAAAAGAACTAATTGGTGGACGGATGAAGTAAAGAGGAAAGTAAAAGAGAAAGCATGGAAGAATTTCCTAGAATTAAGATCAGAGGAACATATGTTAACATATGTGGAAAAAAGAAATGAGAGTAAATTGGCGATGGAGGAGGGAAGTTTTCTATACTCAATTACAAAGAGTAGTGAATAAAGAGAATGAAGAGAATAGGAAGTTAATATTGATGGAGATCTTAATGGTAGAATTGGAAACAATAGGGTAAGGTCACATGGTTGTATGGGACCATATGGAGGGGAAAATTGATAAATGAAAATGGACATAGATTTATACAATTCTGTGTTGACAACCAATTGCTACAAGGAAACTCCTTTTTCCAGCATAAGAAAATTCATAAAATCACTTATGAAGCTGAGGGAAGGGAGACAAAGAGTATAATAGACTACATAATTTACGCAAGAGCACTTCGATATGCCTATATGGATATAAAGGTAATTCGAGGTGCTGAATTGAGTACTGACCACAGACTGCTAATAGCTATATCAAGATTTAAGAGGAATAATAGAGAAAGAGATAGGAAGTTTGAAAAGATACAAGTAAATCAGCTGGCTAAGGAAGAGAAGAGAAAGCAGTATTAGGAACTAGTAGAAGAAAAATTGAATGAATTGGAAATAAGAGGAATGGAAATTGACAGTATGTGGGAAAAATTTAAGGAAGTGATACTCTATGCAGCAATTGAAGTATGTGGCAAAGTTAGGGTGATAACAAAAAGGAAAAGAACTAATTGGTGGACGGATGAAGTAAAGAGGAAAGTAAAAGAGAAAGCATGGAAGAATTACCTAGAATTAAGATCAGAGGAACGTAGGTTAATTAATATATGTGCAAAAAAGAGGAGGCAAATCGAAAATCATGGGAGAAGTTTGGAAAAGATATTGAACAAAGTTTTGTAGAACATAGAAAGCAGTTCTGGAATATGGTGAAAAGCCTGAAAGGAAAATGTTGAAAAGCAGCAAGAGCTATAAGAAATAAGGAAACTGTACTAGTCATAGGAAGGTAGAATGTGATGGAGAAATGGAGAAAATATTATGAAGAAATGTTCAAGGATAGGACAAATGAGCAAGAACAAGATGAGGTGCAGGAACAGGAACAGGAGGAGGATGAGAGAATAAGAAACAGAGAAGAGGAGGAGCATGTAGATGAAGATATGAAGATAAGAGAGAATGAAGTGAGAGAAGCAATTAAACGGATAAGAAATGGGAAAGCAGCAGGATGGGATGGAATAGCAGCATAATTTATAAAATATGGAGGACCAAGAATGGCTGAAATACTACTGAATATATTAAGGGAAGTATGGAGAACTAAGACTATACCAGAAGAGTAGAAAAGGAACATAATTGTGCCAGTACACAAGAAAGGGAGTAATAAGGAATGTGATAATTATAGAGCAATATGTCTATCATCAGTGGTATATAAGATGTATACGAATATATTGGAAAGGAGGCTGAGAAAAATCATAGAGGGAAAACTTGAAGAGGAACAAGCTGGATTTAGACCTGGGAGACAGACTCAAGATCACATTTTTATATTAAGAACAATGATGGGGAAAATGTTGGATAAAAATAAAAGAATATACTTAGCATTTCTAGACTAGAAAGCGGCATTTGACTCGGTACCTAGAAAATATCTATGGGAGGCATTAGAAAGTAAGGAAGTACCTAAGGAACTTATTAAAGCAATAATAAGTGTATATAAGGATGTAAAAGGAATAGTAAGAATAGAAGGAAACGAGTCTAAGGAATTTCAAATAGAAAAAGGAATTAAACAGGGAGATAGTCTCAGTCCTTTACTTTTCATTAATGTAATGGATGAAATAACTAAAATTTGCAAAAGAAGAACCCCAAGAGTACAAATAGGATATTGGAATATGAGAGTAATACAACTGCAAGTACTGCTATATGCTGATGATGTAGTCTTAATTGCTAGCAGTGAAGAGAATTTACAGAGGAGCGTAATAGAATGGGGAGAAGAACTTGCGAGAAAAGGGATGAAGATTAATATTAAGACAAGTAAAGTTATGCAGGTGGCAAAAGGAGAAAAAATCATGAAATAGCAATTAGATATGGAAACGAGAACTTGGAAGAAGTAGATGAATATGAATATTTAGGAACCATCATAACAAGTGATGGTAGGTGTGATGAAGAAATCCTAAATAGGAAAAGGAAAGCAAATACAGTATATTATCAGTTCAGTAAAACAATAATGGGAAAGAAAGAAGTGGCAGTAAAGACAAAAATACAAATCAGTATTGGTCCCTACATTATTAACACATGGAATGGAAAGTTTACCACTTCAAGATAAACATCTGAGTAAAATTCAGGCTAGTGAAATGAAATTCCTGAGAAGAACTGTTAATAAGACTAGGAGAGATAAAGTGAGGAAATAAGAAGAGAAGTGGAACAGGAGTCGCTAGAGAAAATAATTGAAAGGAGACAGCTTAAGTGGTGGGGACATGTATTGAAAATGAATGAAGACAAAAAGATAAAACAAAATTAAGAAGTAAAGGTGCAAGGTAGGAGAGGTAAAGGAAGACCAAGGATAACGTTTGAAGACAGAATGGAAAAGATTGGAAGAGAAAGGAATAAGACAATAAATATGATGAAGAGAATGATGAGAAACAGACAGGAATGGAGGAGATGGATCGAGGCAACCAACCCTACGCTATGATGGCAGAAGGGGACTAGAGAAAAAAAAAGAAGAAGAAGAAGACCAAGGAAGAGATGATTTCAATTCAAATGTTGAATTATTTAGCTTTTCATACCCTGAAAGCGTTTTAATACTTGATTTTTCGAGAAATACGAGTTCAATGCTAATATTCGTTTGAAACTCATTTTCTCTACAGACCAAGCCAGAGATGATTTTCATTAAAATGGTTAATTATTATGCTTTTCAGAGCCAGAGAAGCGTTTTAATTATGACATCTTGATTATAGTATCAAAACTTGATTTTTCGAGTAATACGAGTTCAATGCAAATTTTCGTTTGAACTCATTTTCTCTACAAACCAAGCCAGAGATGATTTTCATTAAAATGTTGAATTGTTATGCTTTTCAAAGCCTCAAAAGCGTTTTAATTCTCACATTTCGTCTATAGGTTCCAAACTTAATTTTTCGAGAAATTCGCGTTCAATACTAATACTCACTTGAAATACATTTTCCATACAGACCAAGCCAGTAAAGATTTTCTATAAAATGTTGAATTATTATGCTTTTCAGAGCATGAAAAGCGTTTTAATTATCACATTTCTTCTATACGAGCAAAACTTGATTTTTCGAGAATTTCGAGTTCAATGCTAAAATTCGTTTGAAATTCCTTTTCTCTACAGACCAAGCCAGAGATGATTTTCATTAGAATGTTGAATTATTATGCACTTCAGAGCCTGAAAGGAATTTTAATTATCACATTTCGACTACCGGATGAAAACTTCATTTTTCGAGAAAGTCGCGTTCAATGCTAGTATTCGATTAAAACTCATTTTCTCCAGAGACCAAGCCAGAGTTGATTTTCATAAAAATGTTTTGTGAGCCTGAAAGGTGTTTTAGATATGACATTTCGAATGTAGGATCGAAACTTCATTTTTCGAGAAATACACATTTAATGCTAATATTCGTTTGAAAGTAATTTTTAAATTTGATTTGATTTATTTTTATTTTTCTTTGCGTTTTGTGCCTCTTGGCTAATTTGCGATGATGGGGATGAGTGATGAAATGATGAAATTGATGAATGGACATTCACAAACAAACAATCCCGACTGGGATTCGAACCCGGGACCCTTGGCGTCGCAGCGCGATGTGCTAACCACTAGTCCACAGGATCGGGCTTGAAAGTAATTTCGTCTACAGAGCAATCCAGAAATGATTTTCATGAAAATGTTGTATTATTATGCTTTTCAGAGCCTGAAAAGCCTTTTTATTCTGATATTTGGACTATAGGATGAATACTTGATTTTTCGAGAAATTCACTCTCGTGTGAAACTACAGACGAAGCCAGAAAAATAAAGGTAGCCTCGGAAAGGATGGATTTAGTAGAAGACGACAAGCAAGGAAATGGAATATCCGAATTGGAACTTGGAATATTAAAACAATTAATGGGAAAGAAGTGGAGATTGTTGGAGAAATGGAAAAGTATTAACTAGCAGTACTAGGACTAAGTGAAGTAAGGAAGAAAGGCAGTGGTATAATGTGCCTTGAAAGAGGATATGTGCTGAGATATGTTGGATTAGGTATAGGAAGAAGAGCTAAGGAGGGAGTTGGAATAATAGTTAATGAGCAAATGGAAGAAAGGGTGGAATCATGGGAACCAGTGAATTCAAGGATAACAGTAGTTGGACTGAAAATGGAAGAAAGAATAACAATAATACAAGTTTATGCCCCGACAAATGATCAGGACATATTGGAGAAAGAAGTTTTCTATACTCAATTACAAAGAGTAGTGAATAAAGAGAATGAAGAGAATAGGAAGTTAATATTGATGGGAGATCTTAATGGTAGAACTGGAAACAAGAGGGTAAGGTCACATTGTTGTATGGGACCATATGGAGGGGAAAATGTGATAAATGAAAATGGACAAAGATTAATAGAATTCTGTGTAGAGAACCAATTGCTACAAGGAAACTCCTTTTTCCAGTATAAGAAAATTCATAAAATCACTTATGAAGCTGAGGAAAGGGAGACAAAGAGTATAATAGACTACATAATTTACGCAAGAGCACTTCGATATGCCTATATGGATATAAAGGTAATTCGAGGTGCTGAATTGAGTACTGACCACAGAGTGCTAATAGCTATAACAAGATTTAAGAGGAATAATAGAGAAAGAGATAGGAAGTTTGAAAATATACAAGTAAAGCAGCTGGCTAAGGAAGAGAAGAGAAGACAGTATTAGGAACTAGTAGAAGAAAAATTGAATGAATTGGAAATAAGAGGAATGGAAATTGACAGTATGTGGGAAAATTTTAAGGAAGTGATACTGTGTATATGCAGCAATTGAAGTATGTGGCAAAGTAAGTGTGAATACAAAAAGGAAAAGAACTAATTGGTGGACGGATGAAGTAAAGAGGAAAGTAAAAGAGAAAGCATGGAAGAATTTCCTAGAATTAAGATCAGAGGAACATATGTTAACATATGTGGAAAAAAGAAATGAGAGTAAATTGGCGATGGAGGAGGGAAGTTTTCTATACTCAATTACAAAGAGTAGTGAATAAAGAGAATGAAGAGAATAGGAAGTTAATATTGATGGGAGATCTTAATGGTAGAATTGGAAACAATAGGGTAAGGTCACATGGTTGTATGGGACCATATGGAGTGGAAAATTGATAAATGAAAATGGACAAAGATTAATAGAATTCTGTGTAGAGAACCAATTGCTACAAGGAAACTCCTTTTTCAAGTATAAGAAAATTCATAAAATCACTTATGAAGCTGAGGGAAGGGAGACAAAGAGTATAATAGACTACATAATTTACGCAAGAGCACTTCGATATGCCTATATGGATATAAAGGTAATTCGAGGTGCTGAATTGAGTACTGACCACAGACTGCTAATAGCTATATCAAGATTTAAGAGGAATAATAGAGAAAGAGATAGGAAGTTTGAAAAGATACAAGTAAATCAGCTGGCTAAGGAAGAGAAGAGAAAGCAGTATTAGGAACTAGTAGAAGAAAAATTGAATGAATTGGAAATAAGAGGAATGGAAATTGACAGTATGTGGGAAAAATTTAAGGAAGTGATACTCTATGCAGCAATTGAAGTATGTGGCAAAGTTAGGGTGATAACAAAAAGGAAAAGAACTAATTGGTGGACGGATGAAGTAAAGAGGAAAGTAAAAGAGAAAGCATGGAAGAATTACCTAGAATTAAGATCAGAGGAACGTAGGTTAATTAATATATGTGCAAAAAAGAGGAGGCAAATCGAAAATCATGGGAGAAGTTTGGAAAAGATATTGAACAAAGTTTTGTAGAACATAGAAAGCAGTTCTGGAATATGGTGAAAAGCCTGAAAGGAAAATGTTGAAAAGCAGCAAGAGCTATAAGAAATAAGGAAACTGTACTAGTCATAGGAAGGGAGAATGTGATGGAGAAATGGAGAAAATATTATGAAGAAATGTTCAAGGATAGGACAAATGAGCAAGAACAAGATGAGGTGCAGGAACAGGAACAGGAGGAGGATGAGAGAATAAGAAACAGAGAAGAGGAGGAGCATGTAGATGAAGATATGAAGATAATAGAGAATGAAGTGAGAGAAGCAATTAAACGGATAAGAAATGTTAAAGCAGCTGGATGGGATGGAATAGCAGCATAATTTATAAAATATGGAGGACCAAGAATGGCTGAAATACTACTGAATATATTAAGGGAAGTATGGAGAACTAAGACTATACCAGAAGAGTAGAAAAGGAACATAATTGTGCCAGTACACAAGAAAGGGAGTAATAAGGAATGTGATAATTATAGAGCAATATGTCTATCATCAGTGGTATATAAGATGTATACGAATATATTGGAAAGGAGGCTGAGAAAAATCATAGAGGGAAAACTTGAAGAGGAACAAGCTGGATTTAGACCTGGGAGACAGACTCAAGATCACATTTTTATATTAAGAACAATGATGGGGAAAATGTTGGATAAAAATAAAAGAATATACTTAGCATTTCTAGACTAGAAAGCGGCATTTGACTCGGTGCCTAGAAAATATCTATGGGAGGCATTAGAAAGTAAGGAAGTACCTAAGGAACTTATTAAAGCAAGAAGAAGTGTATATAAGGATGTAAAAGGAATAGTAAGAATAGAAGGAAACGAGTCTAAGGAATTTCAAATAGAAAAAGGAATTAAACAGGGAGATAGTCTCAGTCCTTTACTGTTCATTAATGTAATGGATGAAATAACTAAAATTTGCAAAAGAAGAACCCCAAGAGTACAAATAGGATATTGGAATATGAGAGTAATACAACTCAAGTACTGCTATATGCTGATGATGTAGTCTTAATTGCTAGCAGTGAAGAGAATTTACAGAGGAGCGTAATAGAATGGGGAGAAGAACTTGCGAGAAAAGGGATGAAGATTAATATTAAGACAAGTAAAGTTATGCAGGTGGCAAAAGGAGAAAAAATCATGAAATAGCAATTAGATATGGAAACGAGAACTTGGAAGAAGGAGATGAATATGAATATTTAGGAACCATCATAACAAGTGATGGTAGGTGTGATGAAGAAATCCTAAATAGGAAAAGGAAAGCAAATACAGTATATTATCAGTTCAGTAAAACAATAATGGGAAAGAAAGAAGTGGCAGTAAAGACAAAAATGCAGCTATACAAATCAGTATTGGTCCCTACATTAACACATGGAATGGAAAGTTTACCACTTCAAGATAAACATCTGAGTAAAATTCAGGATAGTGAAATGAAATACCTGAGAAGAGCTGTTAATAAGACTAGGAGAGATAAAGTGAGGAAATAAGAAGAGAAGTGGAACAGGAGTCGCTAGAGAAAATAATTGAAAGGAGACAGCTTAAGTGGTGGGGACATGTATTGAAAATGAATGAAGACAAAAAGATAAAACAAATTTAAGAAGTAAAGGTGCAAGGTAGGAGAGGTAAAGGAAGACCAAGGATAACGTTTGAAGACAGAATGGAAAAGATTGGAAGAGAAAGGAATAAGACAATAAATATGATGAAGAGAATGATGAGAAACAGACAGGAATGGAGGAGATGGATCGAGGCAACCAACCCTACGCTATGATGGCAGAAGGGGACTAGAGGAAAAAGAAGAAGAAGAAGAAGACCAAGGAAGAGATGATTTCAATTCAAATGTTGAATTGTTTACCTTTTCATACCCTGAAAGCGTTTTAATACTTGATTTTTCGAGAAATACGAGTTCAATGCTAATATTCGTTTGAAACTGATTTTCTCTACAGACCAAGCCAGAGATGATTTTCATTAAAATGGTTAATTTATATGCTTTTCAGAGCCAGAGAAGCGTTTTAATTATGACATCTTGATTATAGTATCAAAACTTGATTTTTCGAGTAATACGAGTTCAATGCAAATTTTCGTTTGAACTCATTTTCTCTACAAACCAAGCCAGAGATGATTTTCATTAAAATTGTTAATTATTATGCTTTTCAGAGCCAGAGAAGCGTTTTAATTATGACATCTTGATTATAGTATCAAAACTTGATTTCTCGAGAAATACGAGTTCAATGCAAATTTTCGTTTGAATTCATTTTCTCTACAAACCAAGCCAGAGATGATTTTCATTAAAATGGTTAATTATTATGCTTTTCAGAGCCAGAGAAGCGTTTTAATTATGACATCTTGATTATAGTATCAAAACTTGATTTTTCGAGAAATACGAGTTCAATGCAAATTTTCGTTTGAACTCATTTTCTCTACAAACCAAGCCAGAGATGATTTTCATTAAAATGTTGAATTATTATGCTTTTCAAAGCCTCAAAAGCGTTTTAATTCTCACATTTCGTCTATAGGTTCCAAACTTGATTTTTCGAGAAATTCGCGTTCAATACTAATACTCACTTGAAATACATTTTCCATACAGACCAAGCCAGTAAAGATTTTCTATAAAATGTTGAATTATTATGCTTTTCAGAGCATGAAAAGCGTTTTAATTATCACATTTCTTCTATACGAGCAAAACTTGATTTTTCGAGAATTTCGAGTTCAATGCTAAAATTCGTTTGAAATTCCTTTTCTCTACAGACCAAGCCAGAGATGATTTTCATTAGAATGTTGAATTATTATGCAGTTCAGAGCCTGAAAGGAATTTTAATTATCACATTTCGACTACCGGATGAAAACTTCATTTTTCGAGAAAGTCGCGTTCAATGCTAGTATTCGATTAAAACTCATTTTCTCCAGAGACCAAGCCAGAGTTGATTTTCATAAAAATGTTTTGTGAGCCTGAAAGGTGTTTTAGATATGACATTTCGAATGTAGGATCGAAACTTCATTTTTCGAGAAATACACGTTTAATGCTAATATTCGTTTGAAAGTAATTTTTAAATTTGATTTGATTTATTTTTATTTTTCTTTGCGTTTTGTGCCTCTTGGCTAATTTGCGATGATGGGGATGAGTGATGAAATGATGAAATTGATGAATGGACATTCACAAACAAACAATCCCGACTGGGGTTCGAACCCGGGACCCTTGGCGTCGCAGCGCGATGTGCTAACCACTAGTCCACAGGATCGGGCTTGAAAGTAATTTCGTCTACAGAGCAATCCAGAAATGATTTTCATGAAAATGTTGTATTATTATGCTTTTCAGAGCCTGAAAAGCCTTTTTATTCTGATATTTGGACTATAGGATGAATACTTGATTTTTCGAGAAATTCACTCTCGTGTGAAACTACAGACGAAGCCAGAAAAATAAAGGTAGCCTCGGAAAGGATGGATTTAGTAGAAGACGACAAGCAAGGAAATGGAATATCCGAATTGGAACTTGGAATATTAAAACAATTAATGGGAAAGAAGTGGAGATTGTTGGAGAAATGGAAAAGTATAAACTAGCAGTACTAGGACTAAGTGAAGTAAGGAAGAAAGGCAGTGGTATAATGTGCCTTGAAAGAGGATATGTGCTGAGATATGTTGGATTAGGTATAGGAAGAAGAGCTAAGGAGGGAGTTGGAATAATAGTTAATGAGCAAATGGAAGAAAGGGTGGAATCATGGGATCCAGTGAATTCAAGGATAACAGTAGTTGGACTGAAAATGGAAGAAAGAATAACAATAATACAAGTTTATGCCCCGACAAATGATCAGGACATATTGGAGAAAGAAGTTTTCTATACTCAATTACAAAGAGTAGTGAATAAAGAGAATGAAGAGAATAGGAAGTTAATATTGATGGGAGATCTTAATGGTAGAACTGGAAACAATAGGGTAAGGTCACATTGTTGTATGGGACCATATGGAGGGGAAAATGTGATAAATGAAAATGGACAAAGATTAATAGAATTCTGTGTAGAGAACCAATTGCTACAAGGAAACTCCTTTTTCCAGTATAAGAAAATTCATAAAATCACTTATGAAGCTGAGGAAAGGGAGACAAAGAGTATAATAGACTACATAATTTACGCAAGAGCACTTCGATATGCCTATATGGATATAAAGGTAATTCGAGGTGCTGAATTGAGTACTGACCACAGAGTGCTAATAGCTATAACAAGATTTAAGAGGAATAATAGAGAAAGAGATAGGAAGTTTGAAAATATACAAGTAAAGCAGCTGGCTAAGGAAGAGAAGAGAAAACAGTATTAGGAACTAGTAGAAGAAAAATTGAATGAATTGGAAATAAGAGGAATGGAAATTGACAGTATGTGGGAAAATTTTAAGGAAGTGATACTATGTATATGCAGCAATTGAAGTATGTGGCAAAGTAAGTGTGAATACAAAAAGGAAAAGAACTAATTGGTGGACGGATGAAGTAAAGAGGAAAGTAAAAGAGAAAGCATGGAAGAATTTCCTAGAATTAAGATCAGAGGAACATATGTTAACATATGTGGAAAAAAGAAATGAGAGTAAATTGGCGATGGAGGAGGGAAGTTTTCTATACTCAATTACAAAGAGTAGTGAATAAAGAGAATGAAGAGAATAGGAAGTTAATATTGATGGGAGATCTTAATGGTAGAATTGGAAACAATAGGGTAAGGTCACATGGTTGTATGGGACCATATGGAGTGGAAAATTGATAAATGAAAATGGACATAGATTTATACAATTCTGTGTTGACAACCAATTGCTACAAGGAAACTCCTTTTTCCAGCATAAGAAAATTCATAAAATCACTTATGAAGCTGAGGGAAGGGAGACAAAGAGTATAATAGACTACATAATTTACGCAAGAGCACTTCGATATGCCTATATGGATATAAAGGTAATTCGAGGTGCTGAATTGAGTACTGACCACAGACTGCTAATAGCTATATCAAGATTTAAGAGGAATAATAGAGAAAGAGATAGGAAGTTTGAAAAGATACAAGTAAATCAGCTGGCTAAGGAAGAGAAGAGAAAGCAGTATTAGGAACTAGTAGAAGAAAAATTGAATGAATTGGAAATAAGAGGAATGGAAATTGACAGTATGTGGGAAAAATTTAAGGAAGTGATACTCTATGCAGCAATTGAAGTATGTGGCAAAGTTAGGGTGATAACAAAAAGGAAAAGAACTAATTGGTGGACGGATGAAGTAAAGAGGAAAGTAAAAGAGAAAGCATGGAAGAATTACCTAGAATTAAGATCAGAGGAACGTAGGTTAATTAATATATGTGCAAAAAAGAGGAGGCAAATCGAAAATCATGGGAGAAGTTTGGAAAAGATATTGAACAAAGTTTTGTAGAACATAGAAAGCAGTTCTGGAATATGGTGAAAAGCCTGAAAGGAAAATGTTGAAAAGCAGCAAGAGCTATAAGAAATAAGGAAACTGTACTAGTCATAGGAAGGGAGAATGTGATGGAGAAATGGAGAAAATATTATGAAGAAATGTTCAAGGATAGGACAAATGAGCAAGAACAAGATGAGGTGCAGGAACAGGAACAGGAGGAGGATGAGAGAATAAGAAACAGAGAAGAGGAGGAGCATGTAGATGAAGATATGAAGATAACAGAGAATGAAGTGAGAGAAGCAATTAAACGGATAAGAAATGGGAAAGCAGCTGGATGGGATGGAATAGCACCAGAATTTATAAAATATGGAGGACCAAGAATGGCTGAAATACTACTGAATATATTAAGGGAAGTATGGAGAACTAAGACTATACCAGAAGAGTAGAAAAGGAACATAATTGTGCCAGTACACAAGAAAGGGAGTAATAAGGAATGTGATAATTATAGAGCAATATGTCTATCATCAGTGGTATATAAGATGTATACGAATATATTGGAAAGGAGGCTGAGAAAAATCATAGAGGGAAAACTTGAAGAGGAACAAGCTGGATTTAGACCTGGGAGACAGACTCAAGATCACATTTTTATATTAAGAACAATGATGGGGAAAATGTTGGATAAAAATAAAAGAATATACTTAGCATTTCTAGACTAGAAAGCGGCATTTGACTCGGTGCCTAGAAAATATCTATGGGAGGCATTAGAAAGTAAGGAAGTACCTAAGGAACTTATTAAAGCAAGAAGAAGTGTATATAAGGATGTAAAAGGAATAGTAAGAATAGAAGGAAACGAGTCTAAGGAATTTCAAATAGAAAAAGGAATTAAACAGGGAGATAGTCTCAGTCCTTTACCTTTCATTAATGTAATGGATGAAATAACTAAAATTTGCAAAAGAAGAACCCCAAGAGTACAAATAGGATATTGGAATATGAGAGTAATACAACTCAAGTACTGCTATATGCTGATGATGTAGTCTTAATTGCTAGCAGTGAAGAGAATTTACAGAGGAGCGTAATAGAATGGGGAGAAGAACTTGCGAGAAAAGGGATGAAGATTAATATTAAGACAAGTAAAGTTATGCAGGTGGCAAAAGGAGAAAAAATCATGAAATAGCAATTAGATATGGAAACGAGAACTTGGAAGAAGTAGATGAATATCAATATTTAGGAACCATCATAACAAGTGATGGTAGGTGTGATGAAGAAATCCTAAATAGGAAAAGGAAAGCAAATACAGTATATTATCAGTTCAGTAAAACAATAATGGGAAAGAAAGAAGTGGCAGTAAAGACAAAAATGCAGCTATACAAATCAGTATTGGTCCCTACATTAACACATGGAATGGAAAGTTTACCACTTCAAGATAAACATCTGAGTAAAATTCAGGCTAGTGAAATGAAATACCTGAGAAGAGCTGTTAATAAGACTAGGAGAGATAAAGTGAGGAAATAAGAAGAGAAGTGGAACACGAGTCGCTAGAGAAAATAATTGAAAGGAGACAGCTTAAGTGGTGGGGACATGTATTGAAAATGAATGAAGACAAAAAGATAAAACAAATTTAAGAAGTAAAGGTGCAAGGTAGGAGAGGTAAAGGAAGACCAAGGATAACGTTTGAAGACAGAATGGAAAAGATTGGAAGAGAAAGGAATAAGACAATAAATATGATGAAGAGAATGATGAGAAACAGACAGGAATGGAGGAGATGGATCGAGGCAACCAACCCTACGCTATGATGGCAGAAGGGGACTAGAGGAAAAAGAAGAAGAAGAAGAAGAAGACCAAGGAAGAGATGATTTCAATTCAAATGTTGAATTATTTACCTTTTCATACCCTTAAAGCGTTTTAATACTTGATTTTTCGAGAAATACGAGTTCAATGCTAATATTCGTTTGAAACTCATTTTCTCTACAGACCAAGCCAGAGATGATTTTCATTAAAATGGTTAATTATTATGCTTTTCAGAGCCAGAGAAGCGTTTTAATTATGACATCTTGATTATAGTATCAAAACTTGATTTTTCGAGTAATACGAGTTCAATGCAAATTTTCGTTTGAACTCATTTTCTCTACAAACCAAGACAGAGATGATTTTCATTAAAATTGTTAATTATTATGCTTTTCAGAGCCAGAGAAGCGTTTTAATTATGACATCTTGATTATAGTATCAAAACTTGATTTCTCGAGAAATACGAGTTCAATGCAAATTTTCGTTTGAACTCATTTTCTCTACAAACCAAGCCAGAGATGATTTTCATTAAAATGGTTAATTATTATGCTTTTCAGAGCCAGAGAAGCGTTTTAATTATGACATCTTGATTATAGTATCAAAACTTGATTTTTCGAGAAATACGAGTTCAATGCAAATTTTCGTTTGAACTAATTTTCTCTACAAACCAAGCCAGAGATGATTTTCATTAAAATGGTTAATTATTATGCTTTTCAGAGCCAGAGAAGCGTTTTAATTATGACATCTTGATTATAGTATCAAAACTTGATTTTTCGAGAAATACGAGTTCAATGCAAATTTTCGTTTGAACTCATTTTCTCTACAAACCAAGCCAGAGATGATTTTCATTAAAATGTTGAATTATTATGCTTTTCAAAGCCTCAAAAGCGTTTTAATTCTCACATTTCGTCTATAGGTTCCAAACTTGATTTTTCGAGAAATTCGCGTTCAATACTAATACTCACTTGAAATACATTTTCCATACAGACCAAGCCAGTAAAGAATTTCTATAAAATGTTGAATTATTATGCTTTTCAGAGCATGAAAAGCGTTTTAATTATCACATTTCTTCTATACGAGCAAAACTTGATTTTTCGAGAATTTCGAGTTCAATGCTAAAATTCGTTTGAAATTCCTTTTCTCTACAGACCAAGCCAGAGATGATTTTCATTAGAATGTTGAATTATTATGCAGTTCAGAGCCTGAAAGGAATTTTAATTATCACATTTCGACTACCGGATGAAAACTTCATTTTTCGAGAAAGTCGCGTTCAATGCTAGTATTCGATTAAAACTCATTTTCTCCAGAGACCAAGCCAGAGTTGATTTTCATAAAAATGTTTTGTGAGCCTGAAAGGTGTTTTAGATATGACATTTCGAATGTAGGATCGAAACTTCATTTTTCGAGAAATACACGTTTAATGCTAATATTCGTTTGAAAGTAATTTTTAAATTTGATTTGATTTATTTTTATTTTTCTTTGCGTTTTGTGCCTCTTGGCTAATTTGCGATGATGGGGATGAGTGATGAAATGATGAAATTGATGAATGGACATTCACAAACAAACAATCCCGACTGGGATTCGAACCCGGGACCCTTGGCGTCGCAGCGCGATGTGCTAACCACTAGTCCACAGGATCGGGCTTGAAAGTAATTTCGTCTACAGAGCAATCCAGAAATGATTTTCATGAAAATGTTGTATTATTATGCTTTTCAGAGCCTGAAAAGCCTTTTTATTCTGATATTTGGACTATAGGATGAATACTTGATTTTTCGAGAAATTCACTCTCGTGTGAAACTACAGACGAAGCCAGAAAAATAAAGGTAGCCTCGGAAAGGATGGATTTAGTAGAAGACGACAAGCAAGGAAATGGAATATCCGAATTGGAACTTGGAATATTAAAACAATTAATGGGAAAGAAGTGGAGATTGTTGGAGAAATGGAAAAGTATTAACTAGCAGTACTAGGACTAAGTGAAGTAAGGAAGAAAGGCAGTGGTATAATGTGCCTTGAAAGAGGATATGTGCTGAGATATGTTGGATTAGGTATAGGAAGAAGAGCTAAGGAGGGAGTTGGAATAATAGTTAATGAGCAAATGGAAGAAAGGGTGGAATCATGGGAACCAGTGAATTCAAGGATAACAGTAGTTGGACTGAAAATGGAAGAAAGAATAACAATAATACAAGTTTATGCCCCGACAAATGATCAGGACATATTGGAGAAAGAAGTTTTCTATACTCAATTACAAAGAGTAGTGAATAAAGAGAATGAAGAGAATAGGAAGTTAATATTGATGGGAGATCTTAATGGTAGAACTGGAAACAATAGGGTAAGGTCACATTGTTGTATGGGACCATATGGAGGGGAAAATGTGATAAATGAAAATGGACAAAGATTAATAGAATTCTGTGTAGAGAACCAATTGCTACAAGGAAACTCCTTTTTCCAGTATAAGAAAATTCATAAAATCACTTATGAAGCTGAGGAAAGGGAGACAAAGAGTATAATAGACTACATAATTTACGCAAGAGCACTTCGATATGCCTATATGGATATAAAGGTAATTCGAGGTGCTGAATTGAGTACTGACCACAGAGTGCTAATAGCTATAACAAGATTTAAGAGGAATAATAGAGAAAGAGATAGGAAGTTTGAAAATATACAAGTAAAGCAGCTGGCTAAGGAAGAGAAGAGAAGACAGTATTAGGAACTAGTAGAAGAAAAATTGAATGAATTGGAAATAAGAGGAATGGAAATTGACAGTATGTGGGAAAAATTTAAGGAAGTGATACTATATGCAGCAATTGAAGTATGTGGCAAAGTAAGTGTGAATACAAAAAGGAAAAGAACTAATTGCTGGACGGATGAAGTAAAGAGGAAAGTAAAAGAGAAAGCATGGAAGAATTTTCTAGAATTAAGATCAGAGGAACATATGTTAACATATGTGGAAAAAAGAAATGAGAGTAAATTGGCGATGGAGGAGGGAAGTTTTCTATACTCAATTACAAAGAGTAGTGAATAAAGAGAATGAAGAGAATAGGAAGTTAATATTGATGGGAGATCTTAATGGTAGAATTGGAAACAATAGGGTAAGGTCACATGGTTGTATGGGAACATATGGAGTGGAAAATTGATAAATGAAAATGGACATAGATTTATACAATTCTGTGTTGACAACCAATTGCTACAAGGAAACTCCTTTTTCCAGCATAAGAAAATTCATAAAATCACTTATGAAGCTGAGGGAAGGGAGACAAAGAGTATAATAGACTACATAATTTACGCAAGAGCACTTCGATATGCCTATATGGATATAAAGGTAATTCGAGGTGCTGAATTGAGTACTGACCACAGACTGCTAATAGCTATATCAAGATTTAAGAGGAATAATAGAGAAAGAGATAGGAAGTTTGAAAAGATACAAGTAAATCAGCTGGCTAAGGAAGAGAAGAGAAAGCAGTATTAGGAACTAGTAGAAGAAAAATTGAATGAATTGGAAATAAGAGGAATGGAAATTGACAGTATGTGGGAAAAATTTAAGGAAGTGATACTCTATGCAGCAATTGAAGTATGTGGCAAAGTTAGGGTGATAACAAAAAGGAAAAGAACTAATTGGTGGACGGATGAAGTAAAGAGGAAAGTAAAAGAGAAAGCATGGAAGAATTACCTAGAATTAAGATCAGAGGAACGTAGGTTAATTAATATATGTGCAAAAAAGAGGAGGCAAATCGAAAATCATGGGAGAAGTTTGGAAAAGATATTGTACAAAGTTTTGTAGAACATAGAAAGCAGTTCTGGAATATGGTGAAAAGCCTGAAAGGAAAATGTTGAAAAGCAGCAAGAGCTATAAGAAATAAGGAAACTGTACTAGTCATAGGAAGGGAGAATGTGATGGAGAAATGGAGAAAATATTATGAAGAAATGTTCAAGGATAGGACAAATGAGCAAGAACAAGATGAGGTGCAGGAACAGGAACAGGAGGAGGATGAGAGAATAAGAAACAGAGAAGAGGAGGAGCATGTAGATGAAGATATGAAGATAACAGAGAATGAAGTGAGAGAAGCAATTAAACGGATAAGAAATGTTAAAGCAGCTGGATGGGATGGAATAGCAGCATAATTTATAAAATATGGAGGACCAAGAATGGCTGAAATACTACTGAATATATTAAGGGAAGTATGGAGAACTAAGACTATACCAGAAGAGTAGAAAAGGAACATAATTGTGCCAGTACACAAGAAAGGGAGCAATAAGGAATGTGATAATTATAGAGCAATATGTCTATCATCAGTGGTATATAAGATGTATACGAATATATTGGAAAGGAGGCTGAGAAAAATCATAGAGGGAAAACTTGAAGAGGAACAAGCTGGATTTAGACCTGGGAGACAGACTCAAGATCACATTTTTATATTAAGAACAATGATGGGGAAAATGTTGGATAAAAATAAAAGAATATACTTAGCATTTCTAGACTAGAAAGCGGCATTTGACTCGGTGCCTAGAAAATATCTATGGGAGGCATTAGAAAGTAAGGAAGTACCTAAGGAACTTATTAAAGCAAGAAGAAGTGTATATAAGGATGTAAAAGGAATAGTAAGAATAGAAGGAAACGAGTCTAAGGAATTTCAAATAGAAAAAGGAATTAAACAGGGAGATAGTCTCAGTCCTTTACCTTTCATTAATGTAATGGATGAAATAACTAAAATTTGCAAAAGAAGAACCCCAAGAGTACAAATAGGATATTGGAATATGAGAGTAATACAACTCAAGTACTGCTATATGCTGATGATGTAGTCTTAATTGCTAGCAGTGAAGAGAATTTACAGAGGAGCGTAATAGAATGGGGAGAAGAACTTGCGAGAAAAGGGATGAAGATTAATATTAAGACAAGTAAAGTTATGCAGGTGGCAAAAGGAGAAAAAATCATGAAATAGCAATTAGATATGGAAACGAGAACTTGGAAGAAGTAGATGAATATCAATATTTAGGAACCATCATAACAAGTGATGGTAGGTGTGATGAAGAAATCCTAAATAGGAAAAGGAAAGCAAATACAGTATATTATCAGTTCAGTAAAACAATAATGGGAAAGAAAGAAGTGGCAGTAAAGACAAAAATGCAGCTATACAAATCAGTATTGGTCCCTACATTAACACATGGAATGGAAAGTTTACCACTTCAAGATAAACATCTGAGTAAAATTCAGGATAGTGAAATGAAATACCTGAGAAGAGCTGTTAATAAGACTAGGAGAGATAAAGTGAGGAAATAAGAAGAGAAGTGGAACAGGAGTCGCTAGAGAAAATAATTGAAAGGAGACAGCTTAAGTGGTGGGGACATGTATTGAAAATGAATGAAGACAAAAAGATAAAACAAATTTAAGAAGTAAAGGTGCAAGGTAGGAGAGGTAAAGGAAGACCAAGGATAACGTTTGAAGACAGAATGGAAAAGATTGGAAGAGAAAGGAATAAGACAATAAATATGATGAAGAGAATGATGAGAAACAGACAGGAATGGAGGAGATGGATCGAGGCAACCAACCCTACGCTATGATGGCAGAAGGGGACTAGAGGAAAAAGAAGAAGAAGAAGAAGAAAACCAAGGAAGAGATGATTTCAATTCAAATATTGAATTATTTAGTTTTTCATACCCTGAAAGCGTTTTAATACTTGATTTTTCGAGAAATACGAGTTCAATGCTAATATTCGTTTGAAACTCATTTTCTCTACAGACCAAGCCAGAGATGATTTTCATTAAAATGGTTAATTATTATGCTTTTCAGAGCCAGAGAAGCGTTTTAATTATGACATCTTGATTATAGTATCAAAACTTGATTTTTCGAGTAATACGAGTTCAATGCAAATTTTCGTTTGAACTCATTTTCTCTACAAACCAAGCCAGAGATGATTTTCATTAAAATTGTTAATTATTATGCTTTTCAGAGCCAGAGAAGTGTTTTAATTATGACATCTTGATTATAGTATCAAAACTTGATTTCTCGAGAAATACGAGTTCAATGCAAATTTTCGTTTGAACTCATTTTCTCTACAAACCAAGCCAGAGATGATTTTCATTAAAATGTTGAATTATTATGCTTCTCAAAGCCTCAAAAGCGTTTTAATTCTCACATTTCGTCTATAGGTTCCAAACTTGATTTTTCGAGAAATTCGCGTTCAATACTAATACTCACTTGAAATACATTTTCCATACAGACCAAGCCAGTAAAGATTTTCTATAAAATGTTGAATTATTATGCTTTTCAGAGCATGAAAAGCGTTTTAATTATCACATTTCTTCTATACGAGCAAAACTTGATTTTTCGAGAATTTCGAGTTCAATGCTAAAATTCGTTTGAAATTCCTTTTCTCTACAGACCAAGCCAGAGATGATTTTCATTAGAATGTTGAATTATTATGCACTTCAGAGCCTGAAAGGAATTTTAATTATCACATTTCGACTACCGGATGAAAACTTCATTTTTCGAGAAAGTCGCGTTCAATGCTAGTATTCGATTAAAACTCATTTTCTCCAGAGACCAAGCCAGAGTTGATTTTCATAAAAATGTTCTGTGAGCCTGAAAGGTGTTTTAGATATGACATTTCGAATGTAGGATCGAAACTTCATTTTTCGAGAAATACACGTTTAATGCTAATATTCGTTTGAAAGTAATTTTTAAATTTGATTTGATTTATTTTTATTTTTCTTTGCGTTTTGTGCCTCTTGGCTAATTTGCGATGATGGGGATGAGTGATGAAATGATGAAATTGATGAATGGACATTCACAAACAAACAATCCCGACTGGGGTTCGAACCCGGGACCCTTGGCGTCGCAGCGCGATGTGCTAACCACTAGTCCACAGGATCGGGCTTGAAAGTAATTTCGTCTACAGAGCAATCCAGAAATGATTTTCATGAAAATGTTGTATTATTATGCTTTTCAGAGCCTGAAAAGCCTTTTTATTCTGATATTTGGACTATAGGATGAATACTTGATTTTTCGAGAAATTCACTCTCGTGTGAAACTATAGACGAAGCCAGAAAAATAAAGGTAGCCTCGGAAAGGATGGATTTAGTAGAAGACGACAAGCAAGGAAATGGAATATCCGAATTGGAACTTGGAATATTAAAACAATTAATGGGAAAGAAGTGGAGATTGTTGGAGAAATGGAAAAGTATAAACTAGCAGTACTAGGACTAAGTGAAGTAAGGAAGAAAGGCAGTGGTATAATGTGCCTTGAAAGAGGATATGTGCTGAGATATGTTGGATTAGGTATAGGAAGAAGAGCTAAGGAGGGAGTTGGAATAATAGTTAATGAGCAAATGGAAGAAAGGGTGGAATCATGGGAACCAGTGAATTCAAGGATAACAGTAGTTGGACTGAAAATGGAAGAAAGAATAACAATAATACAAGTTTATGCCCCGACAAATGATCAGGACATATTGGAGAAAGAAGTTTTCTATACTCAATTACAAAGAGTAGTGAATAAAGAGAATGAAGAGAATAGGAAGTTAATATTGATGGGAGATCTTAATGGTAGAACTGGAAACAATAGGGTAAGGTCACATTGTTGTATGGGACCATATGGAGGGGAAAATGTGATAAATGAAAATGGACAAAGATTAATAGAATTCTGTGTAGAGAACCAATTGCTACAAGGAAACTCCTTTTTCCAGTATAAGAAAATTCATAAAATCACTTATGAAGCTGAGGAAAGGGAGACAAAGAGTATAATAGACTACATAATTTACGCAAGAGCACTTCGATATGCCTATATGGATATAAAGGTAATTCGAGGTGCTGAATTGAGTACTGACCACAGAGTGCTAATAGCTATAACAAGATTTAAGAGGAATAATAGAGAAAGAGATAGGAAGTTTGAAAATATACAAGTAAAGCAGCTGGCTAAGGAAGAGAAGAGAAGACAGTATTAGGAACTAGTAGAAGAAAAATTGAATGAATTGGAAATAAGAGGAATGGAAATTGACAGTATGTGGGAAAATTTTAAGGAAGTGATACTATGTATATGCAGCAATTGAAGTATGTGGCAAAGTAAGTGTGAATACAAAAAGGAAAAGAACTAATTGGTGGACGGATGAAGTAAAGAGGAAAGTAAAAGAGAAAGCATGGAAGAATTTCCTAGAATTAAGATCAGAGGAACATATGATAACATATGTGGAAAAAAGAAATGAGAGTAAATTGGCGATGGAGGAGGGAAGTTTTCTATACTCAATTACAAAGAGTAGTGAATAAAGAGAATGAAGAGAATAGGAAGTTAATATTGATGGGAGATCTTAATGGTAGAATTGGAAACAATAGGGTAAGGTCACATGGTTGTATGGGACCATATGGAGTGGAAAATTGATAAATGAAAATGGACATAGATTTATACAATTCTGTGTTGACAACCAATTGCTACAAGGAAACTCCTTTTTCCAGCATAAGAAAATTCATAAAATCACTTATGAAGCTGAGGGAAGGGAGACAAAGAGTATAATAGACTACATAATTTACGCAAGAGCACTTCGATATGCCTATATGGATATAAAGGTAATTCGAGGTGCTGAATTGAGTACTGACCACAGACTGCTAATAGCTATATCAAGATTTAAGAGGAATAATAGAGAAAGAGATAGGAAGTTTGAAAAGATACAAGTAAATCAGCTGGCTAAGGAAGAGAAGAGAAAGCAGTATTAGGAACTAGTAGAAGAAAAATTGAATGAATTGGAAATAAGAGGAATGGAAATTGACAGTATGTGGGAAAAATTTAAGGAAGTGATACTCTATGCAGCAATTGAAGTATGTGGCAAAGTTAGGGTGATAACAAAAAGGAAAAGAACTAATTGGTGGACGGATGAAGTAAAGAGGAAAGTAAAAGAGAAAGCATGGAAGAATTACCTAGAATTAAGATCAGAGGAACGTAGGTTAATTAATATATTTGCAAAAAAGAGGAGGCAAATCGAAAATCATGGGAGAAGTTTGGAAAAGATATTGAACAAAGTTTTGTAGAACATAGAAAGCAGTTCTGGAATATGGTGAAAAGCCTGAAAGGAAAATGTTGAAAAGCAGCAAGAGCTATAAGAAATAAGGAAACTGTACTAGTCATAGGAAGGGAGAATGTGATGGAGAAATGGAGAAAATATTATGAAGAAATGTTCAAGGATACGACAAATGAGCAAGAACAAGATGAGGTGCAGGAACAGGAACAGGAGGAGGATGAGAGAATAAGAAACAGAGAAGAGGAGGAGCATGTAGATGAAGATATGAAGATAACAGAGAATGAAGTGAGAGAAGCAATTAAACGGATAAGAAATGGGAAAGCAGCTGGATGGGATGGAATAGCACCAGAATTTATAAAATATGGAGGACCAAGAATGGCTGAAATACTACTGAATATATTAAGGGAAGTATGGAGAACTAAGACTATACCAGAAGAGTAGAAAAGGAACATAATTGTGCCAGTACACAAGAAAGGGAGTAATAAGGAATGTGATAATTATAGAGCAATATGTCTATCATCAGTGGTATATAAGATGTATACGAATATATTGGAAAGGAGGCTGAGAAAAATCATAGAGGGAAAACTTGAAGAGGAACAAGCTGGATTTAGACCTGGGAGACGGACTCAAGATCACATTTTTATATTAAGAACAATGATGGGGAAAATGTTGGATAAAAATAAAAGAATATACTTAGCATTTCTAGACTAGAAAGCGGCATTTGACTCGGTGCCTAGAAAATATCTATGGGAGGCATTAGAAAGTAAGGAAGTACCTAAGGAACTTATTAAAGCAAGAAGAAGTGTATATAAGGATGTAAAAGGAATAGTAAGAATAGAAGGAAACGAGTCTAAGGAATTTCAAATAGAAAAAGGAATTAAACAGGGAGATAGTCTCAGTCCTTTACTTTTCATTAATGTAATGGATGAAATAATTAAAATTTGCAAAAGAAGAACCCCAAGAGTACAAATAGGATATTGGAATATGAGAGTAATACAACTCAAGTACTGCTATATGCTGATGATGTAGTCTTAATTGCTAGCAGTGAAGAGAATTTACAGAGGAGCGTAATAGAATGGGGAGAAGAACTTGCGAGAAAAGGGATGAAGATTAATATTAAGACAAGTAAAGTTATGCAGGTGGCAAAAGGAGAAAAAATCATGAAATAGCAATTAGATATGGAAACGAGAACTTGGAAGAAGTAGATGAATATCAATATTTAGGAACCATCATAACAAGTGATGGTAGGTGTGATGAAGAAATCCTAAATAGGAAAAGGAAAGCAAATACAGTATATTATCAGTTCAGTAAAACAATAATGGGAAAGAAAGAAGTGGCAGTAAAGACAAAAATGCAGCTATACAAATCAGTATTGGTCCCTACATTAACACATGGAATGGAAAGTTTACCACTTCAAGATAAACATCTGAGTAAAATTCAGGATAGTGAAATGAAATACCTGAGAAGAGCTGTTAATAAGACTAGGAGAGATAAAGTGAGGAAATAAGAAGAGAAGTGGAACAGGAGTCGCTAGAGAAAATAATTGAAAGGAGACAGCTTAAGTGGTGGGGACATGTATTGAAAATGAATGAAGACAAAAAGATAAAACAAATTTAAGAAGTAAAGGTGCAAGGTAGGAGAGGTAAAGGAAGACCAAGGATAACGTTTGAAGACAGAATGGAAAAGATTGGAAGAGAAAGGAATAAGACAATAAATATGATGAAGAGAATGATGAGAAACAGACAGGAATGGAGGAGATGGATCGAGGCAACCAACCCTACGCTATGATGGCAGATGGGGACTAGAGGAAAAAGAAGAAGAAGAAGAAGACCAAGGAAGAGATGATTTCAATTCAAATGTTGAATTATTTACCTTTTCATACCCTGAAAGCGTTTTAATACTTGATTTTTCGAGAAATACGAGTTCAATGCTAATATTCGTTTGAAACTCATTTTCTCTACAGACCAAGCCAGAGATGATTTTCATTAAAATGGTTAATTATTATGCTTTTCAGAGCCAGAGAAGCGTTTTAATTATGACATCTTGATTATAGTATCAAAACTTGATTTTTCGAGTAATACGAGTTCAATGCAAATTTTCGTTTGAACTCATTTTCTCAACAAACCAAGCCAGAGATGATTTTCATTAAAATTGTTAATTATTATGCTTTTCAGAGCCAGAGAAGCGTTTTAATTATGACATCTTGATTATAGTATCAAAACTTGATTTCTCGAGAAATACGAGTTCAATGCAAATTTTCGTTTGAACTCATTTTCTCTACAAACCAAGCCAGAGATGATTTTCATTAAAATGGTTAATTATTATGCTTTTCAAAGCCTCAAAAGCGTTTTAATTCTCACATTTCGTCTATAGGTTCCAAACTTGATTTTTCGAGAAATTCGCGTTCAATACTAATACTCACTTGAAATACATTTTCCATACAGACCAAGCCAGTAAAGATTTTCTATAAAATGTTGAATTATTATGCTTCTCAGAGCATGAAAAGCGTTTTAATTATCACATTTCTTCTATACGAGCAAAACTTGATATTTCGAGAATTTCGAGTTCAATGCTAAAATTCGTTTGAAATTCCTTTTCTCTACAGACCAAGCCAGAGATGATTTTCATTAGAATGTTGAATTATTATGCACTTCAGAGCCTGAAAGGAAATTTAATTATCACATTTCGACTACCGGATGAAAACTTCATTTTTCGAGAAAGTCGCGTTCAATGCTAGTATTCGATTAAAACTCATTTTCTCCAGAGACCAAGCCAGAGTTGATTTTCATAAAAATGTTTTGTGAGCCTGAAAGGTGTTTTAGATATGACATTTCGAATGTAGGATCGAAACTTCATTTTTCGAGAAATACACGTTTAATGCTAATATTCGTTTGAAAGTAATTTTTAAATTTGATTTGATTTATTTTTATTTTTCTTTGCGTTTTGTGCCTCTTGGCTAATTTGCGATGATGGGGATGAGTGATGAAATGATGAAATTGATGAATGGACATTCACAAACAAACAATCCCGACTGGGGTTCGAACCCGGGACCCTTGGCGTCGCAGCGCGATGTGCTAACCACTAGTCCACAGGATCGGGCTTGAAAGTAATTTCGTTTACAGAGCAATCCAGAAATGATTTTCATGAAAATGTTGTATTATTATGCTTTTCAGAGCCTGAAAAGCCTTTTTATTCTGATATTTGGACTATAGGATGAATACTTGATTTTTCGAGAAATTCACTCTCGTGTGAAACTACAGACGAAGCCAGAAAAATAAAGGTAGCCTCGGAAAGGATGGATTTAGTAGAAGACGACAAGCAAGGAAATGGAATATCCGAATTGGAACTTGGAATATTAAAACAATTAATGGGAAAGAAGTGGAGATTGTTGGAGAAATGGAAAAGTATAAACTAGCAGTACTAGGACTAAGTGAAGTAAGGAAGAAAGGCAGTGGTATAATGTGCCTTGAAAGAGGATATGTGCTGAGATATGTTGGATTAGGTATAGGAAGAAGAGCTAAGGAGGGAGTTGGAATAATAGTTAATGAGCAAATGGAAGAAAGGGTGGAATCATGGGAACCAGTGAATTCAAGGATAACAGTAGTTGGACTGAAAATGGAAGAAAGAATAACAATAATACAAGTTTATGCCCCGACAAATGATCAGGACATATTGGAGAAAGAAGTTTTCTATACTCAATTACAAAGAGTAGTGAATAAAGAGAATGAAGAGAATAGGAAGTTAATATTGATGGGAGATCTTAATGGTAGAACTGGAAACAATAGGGTAAGGTCACATTGTTGTATGGGACCATATGGAGGGGAAAATGTGATAAATGAAAATGGACAAAGATTAATAGAATTCTGTGTAGAGAACCAATTGCTACAAGGAAACTCCTTTTTCCAGTATAAGAAAATTCATAAAATCACTTATGAAGCTGAGGAAAGGGAGACAAAGAGTATAATAGACTACATAATTTACGCAAGAGCACTTCGATATGCCTATATGGATATAAAGGTAATTCGAGGTGCTGAATTGAGTACTGACCACAGAGTGCTAATAGCTATAACAAGATTTAAGAGGAATAATAGAGAAAGAGATAGGAAGTTTGAAAATATACAAGTAAAGCAGCTGGCTAAGGAAGAGAAGAGAAGACAGTATTAGGAACTAGTAGAAGAAAAATTGAATGAATTGGAAATAAGAGGAATGGAAATTGACAGTATGTGGGAAAATTTTAAGGAAGTGATACTATGTATACGCAGCAATTGAAGTATGTGGCAAAGTAAGTGTGAATACAAAAAGGAAAAGAACTAATTGGTGGACGGATGAAGTAAAGAGGAAAGTAAAAGAGAAAGCATGGAAGAATTTCCTAGAATTAAGATCAGAGGAACATATGTTAACATATGTGGAAAAAAGAAATGAGAGTAAATTGGCGATGGAGGAGGGAAGTTTTCTATACTCAATTACAAAGAGTAGTGAATAAAGAGAATGAAGAGAATAGGAAGTTAATATTGATGGGAGATCTTAATGGTAGAATTGGAAACAATAGGGTAAGGTCACATGGTTGTATGGGACCATATGGAGTGGAAAATTGATAAATGAAAATGGACATAGATTTATACAATTCTGTGTTGACAACCAATTGCTACAAGGAAACTCCTTTTTCCAGCATAAGAAAATTCATAAAATCACTTATGAAGCTGAGGGAAGGGAGACAAAGAGTATAATAGACTACATAATTTACGCAAGAGCACTTCGATATGCCTATATGGATATAAAGGTAATTCGAGTTTCTGAATTGAGTACTGACCACAGACTGCTAATAGCTATATCAAGATTTAAGAGGAATAATAGAGAAAGAGATAGGAAGTTTGAAAAGATACAAGTAAATCAGCTGGCTAAGGAAGAGAAGAGAAAGCAGTATTAGGAACTAGTAGAAGAAAAATTGAATGAATTGGAAATAAGAGGAATGGAAATTGACAGTATGTGGGAAAAATTTAAGGAAGTGATACTCTATGCAGCAATTGAAGTATGTGGCAAAGTTAGGGTGATAACAAAAAGGAAAAGAACTAATTGGTGGACGGATGAAGTAAAGAGGAAAGTAAAAGAGAAAGCATGGAAGAATTACCTAGAATTAAGATCAGAGGAACGTAGGTTAATTAATATATTTGCAAAAAAGAGGAGGCAAATCGAAAATCATGGGAGAAGTTTGGAAAAGATATTGAACAAAGTTTTGTAGAACATAGAAAGCAGTTCTGGAATATGGTGAAAAGCCTGAAAGGAAAATGTTGAAAAGCAGCAAGAGCTATAAGAAATAAGGAAACTGTACTAGTCATAGGAAGGGAGAATGTGATGGAGAAATGGAGAAAATATTATGAAGAAATGTTCAAGGATAGGACAAATGAGCAAGAACAAGATGAGGTGCAGGAACAGGAACAGGAGGAGGATGAGAGAATAAGAAACAGAGAAGAGGAGGAGCATGTAGATGAAGATATGAAGATAACAGAGAATGAAGTGAGAGAAGCAATTAAACGGATAAGAAATGGGAAAGCATCTGGATGGGATGGAATAGCACCAGAATTTATAAAATATGGAGGACCAAGAATGGCTGAAATACTACTGAATATATTAAGGGAAGTATGGAGAACTAAGACTATACCAGAAGAGTAGAAAAGGAACATAATTGTGCCAGTACACAAGAAAGGGAGTAATAAGGAATGTGATAATTATAGAGCAATATGTCTATCATCAGTGGTATATAAGATGTATACGAATATATTGGAAAGGAGGCTGAGAAAAATCATAGAGGGAAAACTTGAAGAGGAACAAGCTGGATTTAGACCTGGGAGACAGACTCAAGATCACATTTTTATATTAAGAACAATGATGGGGAAAATGTTGGATAAAAATAAAAGAATATACTTAGCATTTCTAGACTAGAAAGCGGCATTTGACTCGGTGCCTAGAAAATATCTATGGGAGGCATTAGAAAGTAAGGAAGTACCTAAGGAACTTATTAAAGCAAGAAGAAGTGTATATAAGGATGTAAAAGGAATAGTAAGAATAGAAGGAAACGAGTCTAAGGAATTTCAAATAGAAAAAGGAATTAAACAGGGAGATAGTCTCAGTCCTTTACCTTTCATTAATGTAATGGATGAAATAACTAAAATTTGCAAAAGAAGAACCCCAAGAGTACAAATAGGATATTGGAATATGAGAGTAATACAACTCAAGTACTGCTATATGCTGATGATGTAGTCTTAATTGCTAGCAGTGAAGAGAATTTACAGAGGAGCGTAATAGAATGGGGAGAAGAACTTGCGAGAAAAGGGATGAAGATTAATATTAAGACAAGTAAAGTTATGCAGGTGGCAAAAGGAGAAAAAATCATGAAATAGCAATTAGATATGGAAACGAGAACTTGGAAGAAGTAGATGAATATCAATATTTAGGAACCATCATAACAAGTGATGGTAGGTGTGATGAAGAAATCCTAAATAGGAAAAGGAAAGCAAATACAGTATATTATCAGTTCAGTAAAACAATAATGGGAAAGAAAGAAGTGGCAGTAAAGACAAAAATGCAGCTATACAAATCAGTATTGGTCCCTACATTAACACATGGAATGGAAAGTTTACCACTTCAAGATAAACATCTGAGTAAAATTCAGGATAGTGAAATGAAATACCTGAGAAGAGCTGTTAATAAGACTAGGAGAGATAAAGTGAGGAAATAAGAAGAGAAGTGGAACAGGAGTCGCTAGAGAAAATAATTGAAAGGAGACAGCTTAAGTGGTGGGGACATGTATTGAAAATGAATGAAGACAAAAAGATAAAACAAATTTAAGAAGTAAAGGTGCAAGGTAGGAGAGGTAAAGGAAGACCAAGGATAACGTTTGAAGACAGAATGGAAAAGATTGGAAGAGAAAGGAATAAGACAATAAATACGATGAAGAGAATGATGAGAAACAGACAGGAATGGAGGAGATGGATCGAGGCAACCAACCCTACGCTATGATGGCAGAAGGGGACTAGAGGAAAAAGAAGAAGAAGAAGAAGACCAAGGAAGAGATGATTTCAATTCAAATGTTGAATTATTTACCTTTTCATACCCTGAAAGCGTTTTAATACTTGATTTTTCGAGAAATACGAGTTCAATGCTAATATTCGTTTGAAACTCATTTTCTCTACAGACCAAGCCAGAGATGATTTTCATTAAAATGGTTAATTATTATGCTTTTCAGAGCCAGAGAAGCGTTTTAATTATGACATCTTGATTATAGTATCAAAACTTGATTTTTCGAGTAATACGAGTTCAATGCAAATTTTCGTTTGAACTCATTTTCTCAACAAACCAAGCCAGAGATGATTTTCATTAAAATTGTTAATTATTATGCTTTTCAGAGCCAGAGAAGCGTTTTAATTATGACATCTTGATTATAGTATCAAAACTTGATTTCTCGATAAATACGAGTTCAATGCAAATTTTCGTTTGAACTCATTTTCTCTACAAACCAAGCCAGAGATGATTTTCATTAAAATGGTTAATTATTATGCTTTTCAAAGCCTCAAAAGCGTTTTAATTCTCACATTTCGTCTATAGGTTCCAAACTTGATTTTTCGAGAAATTCGCGTTCAATACTAATACTCACTTGAAATACATTTTCCATACAGACCAAGCCAGTAAAGATTTTCTATAAAATGTTGAATTATTATGCTTCTCAGAGCATGAAAAGCGTTTTAATTATCACATTTCTTCTATACGAGCAAAACTTGATATTTCGAGAATTTCGAGTTCAATGCTAAAATTCGTTTGAAATTCCTTTTCTCTACAGACCAAGCCAGAGATGATTTTCATTAGAATGTTGAATTATTATGCACTTCAGAGCCTGAAAGGAAATTTAATTATCACATTTCGACTACCGGATGAAAACTTCATTTTTCGAGAAAGTCGCGTTCAATGCTAGTATTCGATTAAAACTCATTTTCTCCAGAGACCAAGCCAGAGTTGATTTTCATAAAAATGTTTTGTGAGCCTGAAAGGTGTTTTAGATATGACATTTCGAATGTAGGATCGAAACTTCATTTTTCGAGAAATACACGTTTAATGCTAATATTCGTTTGAAAGTAATTTTTAAATTTGATTTGATTTATTTTTATTTTTCTTTGCGTTTTGTGCCTCTTGGCTAATTTGCGATGATGGGGATGAGTGATGAAATGATGAAATTGATGAATGGACATTCACAAACAAACAATCCCGACTGGGGTTCGAACCCGGGACCCTTGGCGTCGCAGCGCGATGTGCTAACCACTAGTCCACAGGATCGGGCTTGAAAGTAATTTCGTTTACAGAGCAATCCAGAAATGATTTTCATGAAAATGTTGTATTATTATGCTTTTCAGAGCCTGAAAAGCCTTTTTATTCTGATATTTGGACTATAGGATGAATACTTGATTTTTCGAGAAATTCACTCTCGTGTGAAACTACAGACGAAGCCAGAAAAATAAAGGTAGCCTCGGAAAGGATGGATTTAGTAGAAGACGACAAGCAAGGAAATGGAATATCCGAATTGGAACTTGGAATATTAAAACAATTAATGGGAAAGAAGTGGAGATTGTTGGAGAAATGGAAAAGTATAAACTAGCAGTACTAGGACTAAGTGAAGTAAGGAAGAAAGGCAGTGGTATAATGTGCCTTGAAAGAGGATATGTGCTGAGATATGTTGGATTAGGTATAGGAAGAAGAGCTAAGGAGGGAGTTGGAATAATAGTTAATGAGCAAATGGAAGAAAGGGTGGAATCATGGGAACCAGTGAATTCAAGGATAACAGTAGTTGTACTGAAAATGGAAGAAAGAATAACAATAATACAAGTTTATGCCCCGACAAATGATCAGGACATATTGGAGAAAGAAGTTTTCTATACTCAATTACAAAGAGTAGTGAATAAAGAGAATGAAGAGAATAGGAAGTTAATATTGATGGGAGATCTTAATGGTAGAACTGGAAACAATAGGGTAAGGTCACATTGTTGTATGGGACCATATGGAGGGGAAAATGTGATAAATGAAAATGGACAAAGATTAATAGAATTCTGTGTAGAGAACCAATTGCTACAAGGAAACTCCTTTTTCCAGTATAAGAAAATTCATAAAATCACTTATGAAGCTGAGGAAAGGGAGACAAAGAGTATAATAGACTACATAATTTACGCAAGAGCACTTCGATATGCCTATATGGATATAAAGGTAATTCGAGGTGCTGAATTGAGTACTGACCACAGAGTGCTAATAGCTATAACAAGATTTAAGAGGAATAATAGAGAAAGAGATAGGAAGTTTGAAAATATACAAGTAAAGCAGCTGGCTAAGGAAGAGAAGAGAAGACAGTATTAGGAACTAGTAGAAGAAAAATTGAATGAATTGGAAATAAGAGGAATGGAAATTGACAGTATGTGGGAAAATTTTAAGGAAGTGATACTATGTATACGCAGCAATTGAAGTATGTGGCAAAGTAAGTGTGAATACAAAAAGGAAAAGAACTAATTGGTGGACGGATGAAGTAAAGAGGAAAGTAAAAGAGAAAGCATGGAAGAATTTCCTAGAATTAAGATCAGAGGAACATATGTTAACATATGTGGAAAAAAGAAATGAGAGTAAATTGGCGATGGAGGAGGGAAGTTTTCTATACTCAATTACAAAGAGTAGTGAATAAAGAGAATGAAGAGAATAGGAAGTTAATATTGATGGGAGATCTTAATGGTAGAATTGGAAACAATAGGGTAAGGTCACATGGTTGTATGGGACCATATGGAGTGGAAAATTGATAAATGAAAATGGACATAGATTTATACAATTCTGTGTTGACAACCAATTGCTACAAGGAAACTCCTTTTTCCAGCATAAGAAAATTCATAAAATCACTTATGAAGCTGAGGGAAGGGAGACAAAGAGTATAATAGACTACATAATTTACGCAAGAGCACTTCGATATGCCTATATGGATATAAAGGTAATTCGAGGTGCTGAATTGAGTACTGACCACAGACTGCTAATAGCTATATCAAGATTTAAGAGGAATAATAGAGAAAGAGATAGGAAGTTTGAAAAGATACAAGTAAATCAGCTGGCTAAGGAAGAGAAGAGAAAGCAGTATTAGGAACTAGTAGAAGAAAAATTGAATGAATTGGAAATAAGAGGAATGGAAATTGACAGTATGTGGGAAAAATTTAAGGAAGTGATACTCTATGCAGCAATTGAAGTATGTGGCAAAGTTAGGGTGATAACAAAAAGGAAAAGAACTAATTGGTGGACGGATGAAGTAAAGAGGAAAGTAAAAGAGAAAGCATGGAAGAATTACCTAGAATTAAGATCAGAGGAACGTAGGTTAATTAATATATTTGCAAAAAAGAGGAGGCAAATCGAAAATCATGGGAGAAGTTTGGAAAAGATATTGAACAAAGTTTTGTAGAACATAGAAAGCAGTTCTGGAATATGGTGAAAAGCCTGAAAGGAAAATGTTGAAAAGCAGCAAGAGCTATAAGAAATAAGGAAACTGTACTAGTCATAGGAAGGGAGAATGTGATGGAGAAATGGAGAAAATATTATGAAGAAATGTTCAAGGATAGGACAAATGAGCAAGAACAAGATGAGGTGCAGGAACAGGAACAGGAGGAGGATGAGAGAATAAGAAACAGAGAAGAGGAGGAGCATGTAGATGAAGATATGAAGATAACAGAGAATGAAGTGAGAGAAGCAATTAAACGGATAAGAAATGGGAAAGCAGCTGGATGGGATGGAATAGCACCAGAATTTATAAAATATGGAGGACCAAGAATGGCTGAAATACTACTGAATATATTAAGGGAAGTATGGAGAACTAAGACTATACCAGAAGAGTAGAAAAGGAACATAATTGTGCCAGTACACAAGAAAGGGAGTAATAAGGAATGTGATAATTATAGAGCAATATGTCTATCATCAGTGGTATATAAGATGTATACGAATATATTGGAAAGGAGGCTGAGAAAAATTATAGAGGGAAAACTTGAAGAGGAACAAGCTGGATTTAGACCTGGGAGACAGACTCAAGATCACATTTTTATATTAAGAACAATGATGGGGAAAATGTTGGATAAAAATAAAAGAATATACTTAGCATTTCTAGACTAGAAAGCGGCATTTGACTCGGTGCCTAGAAAATATCTATGGGAGGCATTAGAAAGTAAGGAAGTACCTAAGGAACTTATTAAAGCAAGAAGAAGTGTATATAAGGATGTAAAAGGAATAGTAAGAATAGAAGGAAACGAGTCTAAGGAATTTCAAATAGAAAAAGGAATTAAACAGGGAGATAGTCTCAGTCCTTTACCTTTCATTAATGTAATGGATGAAATAACTAAAATTTGCAAAAGAAGAACCCCAAGAGTACAAATAGGATATTGGAATATGAGAGTAATACAACTCAAGTACTGCTATATGCTGATGATGTAGTCTTAATTGCTAGCAGTGAAGAGAATTTACAGAGGAGCGTAATAGAATGGGGAGAAGAACTTGCGAGAAAAGGGATGAAGATTAATATTAAGACAAGTAAAGTTATGCAGGTGGCAAAAGGAGAAAAAATCATGAAATAGCAATTAGATATGGAAACGAGAACTTGGAAGAAGTAGATGAATATCAATATTTAGGAACCATCATAACAAGTGATGGTAGGTGTGATGAAGAAATCCTAAATAGGAAAAGGAAAGCAAATACAGTATATTATCAGTTCAGTAAAACAATAATGGGAAAGAAAGAAGTGGCAGTAAAGACAAAAATGCAGCTATACAAATCAGTATTGGTCCCTACATTAACACATGGAATGGAAAGTTTACCACTTCAAGATAAACATCTGAGTAAAATTCAGGATAGTGAAATGAAATACCTGAGAAGAGCTGTTAATAAGACTAGGAGAGATAAAGTGAGGAAATAAGAAGAGAAGTGGAACAGGAGTCGCTAGAGAAAATAATTGAAAGGAGACAGCTTAAGTGGTGGGGACATGTATTGAAAATGAATGAAGACAAAAAGATAAAACAAATTTAAGAAGTAAAGGTGCAAGGTAGGAGAGGTAAAGGAAGACCAAGGATAACGTTTGAAGACAGAATGGAAAAGATTGGAAGAGAAAGGAATAAGACAATAAATATGATGAAGAGAATGATGAGAAACAGACAGGAATGGAGGAGATGGATCGAGGCAACCAACCCTACGCTATGATGGCAGAAGGGGACTAGAGGAAAAAGAAGAAGAAGAAGAAGACCAAGGAAGAGATGATTTCAATTCAAATGTTGAATTATTTACCTTTTCATACCCTGAAAGCGTTTTAATACTTGATTTTTCGAGAAATACGAGTTCAATGCTAATATTCGTTTGAAACTCATTTTCTCTACAGACCAAGCCAGAGATGATTTTCATTAAAATGGTTAATTATTATGCTTTTCAGAGCCAGAGAAGCGTTTTAATTATGACATCTTGATTATAGTATCAAAACTTGATTTTTCGAGTAATACGAGTTCAATGCAAATTTTCGTTTGAACTCATTTTCTCAACAAACCAAGCCAGAGATGATTTTCATTAAAATTGTTAATTATTATGCTTTTCAGAGCCAGAGAAGCGTTTTAATTATGACATCTTGATTATAGTATCAAAACTTGATTTCTCGAGAAATACGAGTTCAATGCAAATTTTCGTTTGAACTCATTTTCTCTACAAACCAAGCCAGAGATGATTTTCATTAAAATGGTTAATTATTATGCTTTTCAGAGCCAGAGAAGCGTTTTAATTATGACATCTTGATTATAGTATCAAAACTTGATTTTTCGAGAAATACGAGTTCAATGCAAATTTTCGTTTGAACTCATTTTCTCTACAAACCAAGCCAGAGATGATTTTCATTAAAATGTTGAATTATTATGCTTTTCAAAGCCTCAAAAGCGTTTTAATTCTCACATTTTGTCTATAGGTTCCAAACTTGATTTTTCGAGAAATTCGCGTTCAATACTAATACTCACTTGAAATACATTTTCCATACAGACCAAGCCAGTAAAGATTTTCTATAAAATGTTGAATTATTATGCTTTTCAGAGCATGAAAAGCGTTTTAATTATCACATTTCTTCTATACGAGCAAAACTTGATTTTTCGAGAATTTCGAGTTCAATGCTAAAATTCGTTTGAAATTCCTTTTCTCTACAGACCAAGCCAGAGATGATTTTCATTAGAATGTTGAATTATTATGCAGTTCAGAGCCTGAAAGGAATTTTAATTATCACATTTCGACTACCGGTTGAAAACTTCATTTTTCGAGAAAGTCGCGTTCAATGCTAGTATTCGATTAAAACTCATTTTCTCCAGAGACCAAGCCAGAGTTGATTTTCATAAAAATGTTTTGTGAGCCTGAAAGGTGTTTTAGATATGACATTTCGAATGTAGGATCGAAACTTCATTTTTCGAGAAATACACGTTTAATGCTAATATTCGTTTGAAAGTAATTTTTAAATTTGATTTGATTTATTTTTATTTTTCTTTGCGTTTTGTGCCTCTTGGCTAATTTGCGATGATGGGGATGAGTGATGAAATGATGAAATTGATGAATGGACATTCACAAACAAACAATCCCGACTGGGGTTCGAACCCGGGACCCTTGGCGTCGCAGCGCGATGTGCTAACCACTAGTCCACAGGATCGGGCTTGAAAGTAATTTCGTTTACAGAGCAATCCAGAAATGATTTTCATGAAAATGTTGTATTATTATGCTTTTCAGAGCCTGAAAAGCCTTTTTATTCTGATATTTGGACTATAGGATGAATACTTGATTTTTCGAGAAATTCACTCTCGTGTGAAACTACAGACGAAGCCAGAAAAATAAAGGTAGCCTCGGAAAGGATGGATTTAGTAGAAGACGACAAGCAAGGAAATGGAATATCCGAATTGGAACTTGGAATATTAAACAATTAATGGGAAAGAAGTGGAGATTGTTGGAGAAATGGAAAAGTATAAACTAGCAGTACTAGGACTAAGTGAAGTAAGGAAGAAAGGCAGTGGTATAATGTGCCTTGAAAGAGGATATGTGCTGAGATATGTTGGATTAGGTATAGGAAGAAGAGCTAAGGAGGGAGTTGGAATAATAGTTAATGAGCAAATGGAAGAAAGGGTGGAATCATGGGAACCAGTGAATTCAAGGATAACAGTAGTTGGACTGAAAATGGAAGAAAGAATAACAATAATACAAGTTTATGCCCCGACAAATGATCAGGACATATTGGAGAAAGAAGTTTTCTATACTCAATTACAAAGACTAGTGAATAAAGAGAATGAAGAGAATAGGAAGTTAATATTGATGGGAGATCTTAATGGTAGAACTGGAAACAATAGGGTAAGGTCACATTGTTGTATGGGACCATATGGAGGGGAAAATGTGATAAATGAAAATGGACAAAGATTAATAGAATTCTGTGTAGAGAACCAATTGCTACAAGGAAACTCCTTTTTCCAGTATAAGAAAATTCATAAAATCACTTATGAAGCTGAGGAAAGGGAGACAAAGAGTATAATAGACTACATAATTTACGCAAGAGCACTTCGATATGCCTATATGGATATAAAGGTAATTCGAGGTGCTGAATTGAGTACTGACCACAGAGTGCTAATAGCTATAACAAGATTTAAGAGGAATAATAGAGAAAGAGATAGGAAGTTTGAAAATATACAAGTAAAGCAGCTGGCTAAGGAAGAGAAGAGAAGACAGTATTAGGAACTAGTAGAAGAAAAATTGAATGAATTGGAAATAAGAGGAATGGAAATTGACAGTATGTGGGAAAATTTTAAGGAAGTGATACTATGTATATGCAGCAATTGAAGTATGTGGCAAAGTAAGTGTGAATACAAAAAGGAAAAGAACTAATTGGTGGACGGATGAAGTAAAGAGGAAAGTAAAAGAGAAAGCATGGAAGAATTTCCTAGAATTAAGATCAGAGGAACATATGATAACATATGTGGAAAAAAGAAATGAGAGTAAATTGGCGATGGAGGAGGGAAGTTTTCTATACTCAATTACAAAGAGTAGTGAATAAAGAGAATGAAGAGAATAGGAAGTTAATATTGATGGGAGATCTTAATGGTAGAATTGGAAACAATAGGGTAAGGTCACATGGTTGTATGGGACCATATGGAGTGGAAAATTGATAAATGAAAATGGACATAGATTTATACAATTCTGTGTTGACAACCAATTGCTACAAGGAAACTCCTTTTTCCAGCATAAGAAAATTCATAAAATCACTTATGAAGCTGAGGGAAGGGAGACAAAGAGTATAATAGACTACATAATTTACGCAAGAGCACTTCGATATGCCTATATGGATATAAAGGTAATTCGAGGTGCTGAATTGAGTACTGACCACAGACTGCTAATAGCTATATCAAGATTTAAGAGGAATAATAGAGAAAGAGATAGGAAGTTTGAAAAGATACAAGTAAATCAGCTGGCTAAGGAAGAGAAGAGAAAGCAGTATTAGGAACTAGTAGAAGAAAAATTGAATGAATTGGAAATAAGAGGAATGGAAATTGACAGTATGTGGGAAAAATTTAAGGAAGTGATACTCTATGCAGCAATTGAAGTATGTGGCAAAGTTAGGGTGATAACAAAAAGGAAAAGAACTAATTGGTGGACGGATGAAGTAAAGAGGAAAGTAAAAGAGAAAGCATGGAAGAATTACCTAGAATTAAGATCAGAGGAACGTAGGTTAATTAATATATTTGCAAAAAAGAGGAGGCAAATCGAAAATCATGGGAGAAGTTTGGAAAAGATATTGAACAAAGTTTTGTAGAACATAGAAAGCAGTTCTGGAATATGGTGAAAAGCCTGAAAGGAAAATGTTGAAAAGCAGCAAGAGCTATAAGAAATAAGGAAACTGTACTAGTCATAGGAAGGGAGAATGTGATGGAGAAATGGAGAAAATATTATGAAGAAATGTTCAAGGATAGGACAAATGAGCAAGAACAAGATGAGGTGCAGGAACAGGAACAGGAGGAGGATGAGAGAATAAGAAACAGAGAAGAGGAGGAGCATGTAGATGAAGATATGAAGATAACAGAGAATGAAGTGAGAGAAGCAATTAAACGGATAAGAAATGGGAAAGCAGCTGGATGGGATGGAATAGCACCAGAATTTATAAAATATGGAGGACCAAGAATGGCTGAAATACTACTGAATATATTAAGGGAAGTATGGAGAACTAAGACTATACCAGAAGAGTAGAAAAGGAACATAATTGTGCCAGTACACAAGAAAGGGAGTAATAAGGAATGTGATAATTATAGAGCAATATGTCTATCATCAGTGGTATATAAGATGTATACGAATATATTGGAAAGGAGGCTGAGAAAAATTATAGAGGGAAAACTTGAAGAGGAACAAGCTGGATTTAGACCTGGGAGACAGACTCAAGATCACATTTTTATATTAAGAACAATGATGGGGAAAATGTTGGATAAAAATAAAAGAATATACTTAGCATTTCTAGACTAGAAAGCGGCATTTGACTCGGTGCCTAGAAAATATCTATGGGAGGCATTAGAAAGTAAGGAAGTACCTAAGGAACTTATTAAAGCAAGAAGAAGTGTATATAAGGATGTAAAAGGAATAGTAAGAATAGAAGGAAACGAGTCTAAGGAATTTCAAATAGAAAAAGGAATTAAACAGGGAGATAGTCTCAGTCCTTTACCTTTCATTAATGTAATGGATGAAATAACTAAAATTTGCAAAAGAAGAACCCCAAGAGTACAAATAGGATATTGGAATATGAGAGTAATACAACTCAAGTACTGCTATATGCTGATGATGTAGTCTTAATTGCTAGCAGTGAAGAGAATTTACAGAGGAGCGTAATAGAATGGGGAGAAGAACTTGCGAGAAAAGGGATGAAGATTAATATTAAGACAAGTAAAGTTATGCAGGTGGCAAAAGGAGAAAAAATCATGAAATAGCAATTAGATATGGAAACGAGAACTTGGAAGAAGTAGATGAATATCAATATTTAGGAACCATCATAACAAGTGATGGTAGGTGTGATGAAGAAATCCTAAATAGGAAAAGGAAAGCAAATACAGTATATTATCAGTTCAGTAAAACAATAATGGGAAAGAAAGAAGTGGCAGTAAAGACAAAAATGCAGCTATACAAATCAGTATTGGTCCCTACATTAACACATGGAATGGAAAGTTTACCA